>NW_015164674.1:813483-816101 GCF_001447785.1 Gekko japonicus
TCAGGCCCTACACATTCCTTACAAGTTTTGTGGCATTTCTCGCAAGAACCAGTGACATTGTTTGCATAATATCTGAAACAGACAAAAAAAGAAGCATACATTTGCACTGAAAAGACTAATTTATCTCTGATCACTTTTCAAATATATATTATCAGCTATTAAGCATTATTTGTGTTTTGTTATAGTCAAGTAACTATCATAAAAAACGAGTGAGGATTTAGAGGAGGCTCTGAGACAGAGGTGTGTGTTTTGGGAGTAGCAATGAGAACTCAGGAATGCAGTTTCCCCGTTTTGGCTAAGACATTTCCTACTTTGCTGGGATCAATAGTTCTTAATGATTTCCAGGTCTTAAATGT
This sequence comes from Gekko japonicus, assembly GCF_001447785.1. Lineage (NCBI taxonomy): Eukaryota > Metazoa > Chordata > Lepidosauria > Squamata > Gekkonidae > Gekko > Gekko japonicus. The sequence goes on from NW_015164674.1 coordinate 813,840, forward strand.
AAATTTTCTCTTTAAAAGGGCTGTAGAATTTGTGGATAATTCAATCCTTTCCCCAGTTTTTTTGGTTTCCAATTACTAGGATTATTACATACATTTTTTGTTATTCCAGGGTATTTTTTTCAGATATTACAATCAATAATATGTTCAGTATAGCTTTTTAATTTTAGATCCTTGGGCCTTACCCAGTTGTACAGGTGTGTACACATCCATTTTCTTGTTTGTACCAGCCTGGGTGGCAAGACAGGCACTGTCTGCTGTGTCTTCCATTGCAAGTCTCACAGCTCTTGTGGCAAGGATAACATTTATGTTCATCTCTGTCCATGTAATAGCCTTTGGGACAGACTTCTACGCAAGTTGTATCTGCGTGGACATTAACACCAGATATAGTACATATACAACATCCCCTTTCCCCTCTGGGATAGAAACACCAACCTGTATTATCTATCCTGCCCTTCTTCTTAGGAACTCATTGCAGACTATACCTCCCCCAAACGCTCTTCACAACAATCATGTGATAGATTAGACTGAGATTTGAAATCCCAATACAGTGACACATCAACATGGCGCATGTGGGTGACATGGTGCCCAGCCATATATGTTCTGGTGCTCACTTGGTTGTTTCCCAAAGGAAAAGGCCAAGTCCTGGCTTTCCTCCACTTCACTGAAGGGGGATGTGCTTTAAAAAAGACAAAAAGTTATTACCTTTGCATCTGCTGGTAGCAGTGGCCTCCATCATAGCAGGATGCTTGACCTAGAATCCGCTAACATTTGTCAAAGTCCCCAGTTTTTGTGATTGGACCCCACCCCTATGGCAGCCATTTTTTAATTGGTCTCACTAGCCATTTTGTTGTGATGCCTACTATCTGTTCTCAAAACTCCCTAAGTGCCACAGATTTCATAAGACTGCTCTGGTCTCTACAACACCTTGGTTCATATTATAACTATCATTTTCTATTTTCGTAAGTCATTCCTGATTCTCACTGTGTTAGGACTAATCAACAGTCTGTGGAAATCTTTGGCCAGCTGCCTGGTGCAATCTAGTGAATTCTGGGGCTAGGGTTGCAAGGTTTTTACTGTGTTCTGGTGGGGGGCTCCAGTCTTCTTCCTGGAGTTTGCTGGCATGTGCTGCAATGACATCACTCCGAAATGATGTCATTGCACACGGAACGTTGTGTGGGGGATGCTCTAGCACTTGGGGAAAACTCAGTTCCCCCTCAAATGCTAGAGCATCCCCCATGTGATGTGCCCTGTGTGATGACATCACCTCTGGATGATGTCATTGCATCAGGCATGTTGGACACAGATGGGGCTGCTCGGGGGTGGGGCTCCCCCCACCGGCCAGATGGACAGTGTTAGATTGGAGCCCCTGAAAGCAGTGGAAACCCCAACCCCATCAGAGGGATGGCAACCCTAGCTGAGGGCCACATGGTGCTAACGAACAAAGCAAAAGGTAATGACTTTGGTGTTGAAAAGTCCTCTGGAACAACAACAAACCCGCCTTTTGGCAAGTTCCCTAAGGTAGATGGTTTGAGACCCAGGTATTCTTTTCATAGCGTCCCCCCTTTTCTGATCCCCTCCTGATATGCAATGGGGAGTGTGTATTTATAGTCTCTCATGTATCCTGTTGGATGTGGATTAGTTTTAACTGTTTTTAACCTGTTTTACCTCTATTGCACTTTGTGCCTATGTAAGCCGCCCTGAGCCCGTGTGCGGGGAGGGCTGGGTATAAATGAAATTAAATAAATAAATAAATAGAGCTCCCCCAGTTTGTACAGGTTCACCCATCCCTTTCTGTTGAACGGACTGCCTTATGCAAACTGAATTTTCCTCAGTATTTACAAGACTCAGAGAAGCCCATCCACAAAAGCCCACTCTGAATATCCATGAAGCCCTACATTCAGGTCATGTACTGCATGTGCTAAATGCTAGGAAATGCTTACTGAGGAGATACCAGTTGTTTAGACAGCTGAGGCAATGATCTTCAGCAAAGCCTGTACAACTCAAACACTTTCTGTGACAAGGCCTGCATGTCTTTGTATATTCGTCATAATACTCATTGAGGATGCACGGTGTCTCGCAGTGACCAGGATGGCTCATCAACAGTCCTTCTCTACAAGTAGTGCAGAAAGTGGAAGATGAGCAAGTTTGGCATGTCTTGTCACAATCTGAAATTAGACAAGTCACAAATACTTGACCAGTTTTCATTTTAATTCCCACACACCCAATAGCTTTTACTTTGCTGTCTGATTCTCTATCTCATGG
>NW_015164674.1:816161-821159 GCF_001447785.1 Gekko japonicus
ATTTTTTAAAGCATGTAGCAAGTTTCTGGAATTACAGAAATCATAGTTATAGATGTATTTGCAATCCTAGGGTTGAATCCAGATTAAATGTTTCACTAGCTCCCTATTCCCACTGCAGATCACTGATCTCCACAAAACGCTGCTCCTGGGGAATAAGAGACCCTCAGGACCACAATGAGGGGATCTGCAGTGGGAACCAGTGGATATTGCTGGATACAACCCCTAGTGTGATAGCTGAGGTTGGCAAAGAGAATCAAAAGTTCAGTGTTATTAATTACAAGCTGAAAAGGGCCTTTGAGGTTAACCTCCTCTCAATTGAATAACTTGTATATCCTACCCCACCACTCAACACCCCTCCCTCCAGATTCTCTAAAGGGATCCAGATGGCTGATTTCTCCTAAAGCTCAGCTGCTCTCAATTTTCTGTCCTTTCTACGGGTAAGTTGAAATGATCCTGCCTTTGTGGGTACTGGGGGATGCTCCCAAGCAGGTAGAGCTCCCCTACCTTGTTTGTGTGTGGCCCTGTTGTGCAGCTTTCCCAGAGGACCCAGCCAGTTTATCATTTAAACAGAGAATGATGAAAGTTGGAACTCCACAAGGAACTGTGGAGAAGACAATTTAGAAATTCCCCACAACTCCACTTAACCATAGGTTAAGAGTGAGAAGCACCATGAGGAAGACTCAGACTGTTTTGGCGTGGACTAGAACCCTGATTGACAAGTGGACCACTCACACCATGTCTAGAATAGTCATGTCTTCAGATCACACATGGTAACACCATACCATTGTTAGGTCACTTCATAACTCCGGCTAGTGCAAAATGCGGTGGCGTGCCTGCTGACTGTGTTGCCTGTGTGGGCACACATTCGGCCAGTGCTACACCAATTGCATTGACTACCGGTTGAGTACCGGATCTACTTTCAGGTACTGGTATTAAGCTTTAAAGCCCTATGTGGCCTGGAACCGACATACCTGAAGGACCGCCCTCTCCCCATATGTATGCCCAGAGAGCTTTGCGCTCTGCAGATCAGGACCTGCTTGTGGTCCCCAGCCCAACAGATGTCAGCTTAGCCTCGAGTAGAGTCAGGGCATTCTCTACCCTGTCCCTGGCCAGGTGGAACATGCTCCCACTTGAGATCAGGGCCCTGAGAGACTTGTTACCATTCTGCAGAGCCTGCAAAATGGAGCTGTTCCACCAGGACTTTGGCTGAGGTGGTGGGCATCCAATAAAAGCTTGGCCACCCTTGCTAAAGCTACCATTTCCACATGGCCCAGGCTAAGAAGATCTAGAGACCAATGGCATGAGCTGGCAATCTCTGCACAAGGATAAATAGTCTGTTCTGTTTTAATCTATGCTGTTTTTAAACTGTCATGTTTTATATTTATATTTAATATCAAGGAACTAATGATATCTTCAAGGAACAGAGTGGGAGGGAGATTTGGATCAGGGAAATGGCAAGGTAGGAAAGCACTACACACCCCTCCCACAGTACTACTTTCATGATCAAACTGGCCACTCATCACATTTATTCTGACACTTAAAAAGAGATTTCCTGATTATAGGTGTCTTATAGCATATCTAGCTTGGCCATGAGACATTTTTCTTACTTAAACTTTTATTCTCTCTTCATTTTAACACCTGAATACATTATCTTCAAAGTGTGTAGCTCTTACAGGAACTGTTGTTTCTGTTCTGGATTTGCCTTCTTGGATAGAGGCAGTGACTCATGAGCTGATGTAGGAGAATCCTCTTTTGAGGATGCATAATTCTCCTGCATAACCATATCATAGGGATGCCAGCCTCCAGGTGGGATCTGGGAATCCCCTAGAATTACAGCTCATCTCTAGACTACAGAAACCAGCTTTTCCTGGAGAAAATGCATGTTCTAGGGTGCGTTCAGATGGGGCATTTACAACGGTTTAGGTGCTGGTTGGAATCGGTGTACTTACCAGCGTTCACACGTAGAACATCTGCCTTCCGTCCCTAACCGTTGTAAAGAGCTTTAAACCATTGTATTCTGCCACTAGGTCCCCAAGTGGTGGTATCCTGAGTACAACGGTTGTAATCGCTTTACCCCCCCCCCCCGTCTGATCGCTCTCCACGGGTGTCTAGCCACTTCCGTTCGGAAGCCTGAGGCTTCCGATTTTCGCCCACCATTTTTTTTAAAGGTCGGCAATATGCGCTGCGGTGGCTCAAGTGGTTAAGACGCTGAACTGCAGGCTGTGGAAGGTCAGTAGTTCAGCAGTTTGAGACCCAGGTGCCGCAAGACGGAGTGAGCTCCCGTCTCTAGTTCCAGCTCCTGCCAACCTAGCAGTTCGAAAGCAAGAAATTGCAAGTGGATAAATAGGGACCACTTCGGTGGGAAGGTAACAGCGTTCCGTGCGCCTCGGTGTTTAGTTATGCCGGCCACATGACCACGGAAACGTCTTCGGACAGCGCTGGCTCTTCGGCTTTGAAACGGAGATGAGCACCGCAACCCTAGAGTCGGATTCGACTGGCTTTCAAGCAAGGGAACCTTTACCTTTACCTTTATCAAACCGCCTAGAAATGCAGCTATCCTCCGAGCCTACTGGCCTGCAGTCCATGAGACAACGAACTCGACCAACTTCACAGATGCAAATGTTCTTCGCTGTGTGTGAACAGGCATACAGCAATGGGATCCGCAGACAGGAGGTAAGTGTGATCGCGTTTCACCCAGCATAAACTGCAACAATTCCAACCGGAGCAGTTTATGCCGGCTGAAACGGCGCGTCTGAACGCACCCGTAGAGTGTGGATTCTATGCTATTGTACCCCACTGAGGTCCCTGTCCTCCACAGGCCCCATCCCCAAATCTCTAGGATTTTCCAAACCTGGATCTGGTAACCCTACCCCCATCCCCCACTGGTGGCCGGGGGGGACCTGGCAACCCTACCATATCAGAAAGATGGATGACTCAAATGCAGACTTACTTATCCCCAGCAGAGCTTCACTGAAATAAGGCAAGATCAGAGCACAGAGATACAGCAGGCAACCTCCTGTGTAGGTGGATACTTTGAGCTCATCAGAGTCTTTAATTTTCATTTAATTATCATGGCATGCTGGCAGCTTAGGAATTACTGATCTAAACTCAACCAAACCACCTTTGGTGCTAACTTTTTCTACCTCTGACTTGAAAAATACCTTGCTAAATGCAAACAAAAATCATTGTGTAAACTGTAATACATAACAATTTACTGATAACCTTCCAAAATTATACCATAATATTCAATACTTATTAAAGTTCCATATGAACAAAATGCTTCTAGGAATATTCAATATTCCAAATTATATGCATAACATCAAAGTGATATACAATCCTGCAGATCTTGCTACAGGCTCTTAAAGTCCTTGAAACAATCTCTTTGCTTATGCATTTGCAGCCAAAAAGTCTCTTTGTTTATTCATTGTAGAGTCTGGAAGAGTTGGACAGCGACTTGACATGCTATTCTAGATATAAAAACATGTCCGACTGATGTTCTTCTTCAGAGTTACATATCAAGCAATTAATATGGAACCAATGCCTTCAAATAATAAGATACAGCCATAACAGTCATTTCCCTGGAGCATACCACTTTCCAAACACTTTTAAAAGCCAACATAAGTGTTTGCCGGGTTGGAAAAGTATTTGGAAAGCAGTATGCTCCAGGGAAGTGATTGTTACTGCTGTATTTTATTATTTGAAGGCATTGGTTCCAGATTAATTGCTTGATATGCGACTCTAAAGAAGAACATTGGTTGGAAACTTTTAACATTCGGAATAGCACATCAGGTTGCTGTTTGTCTCTTCCAGACTCTACAACGAATAAACAAAGAGACTTTTTGGCCACAGATGCATAAACATGTCAAGGCCTAGAATGCAATCAATCTCACAAACACTCCTGTAGCAGCAAGATTTGTTTATTAGAAGAAAGAAAGGATCCAAGCATAGACAACTTTCATGACGGAACTGACTCCCAGATGTCAGTCCCGACAATATACTGAGAATAGGAAATCCCCCAAACACCCCTTAGCCAATCAAGGTGCCCACTCAGCCTGCCGAATGTTTGCTCTGCCCATACCACTGCCCCCTAACACTTGCATACTGATGGTTACACTATCTAGAAGCTGCTTAGTCTGCAAGGTCACATAAAATGATGAGATCACATTCTTCCCAAGGCACACTTGGGAGGCTTCTGCATGAGAAATGTTACACGCTGTCACTAACCAAGCAAAGCCGACATTCACTCTCCCCCCAATAGACAATAGAGATTTGCAAGGTTATATATCACTTTGATATTATCCATGTTATTCGGAATACTGGATATTTCTAGAAGCATTTCTGTGCATATGGAACTTTAATAAGGATTGAATATTATAGTATAATTTTGGAAGGTTATCAGTAAATTGTTATATATTATAGTTTTCATGGTGATTTCTGTTTGTGTTTAGCTAGCCTTTACACCATGTTCCCATCCTGTTTTGGTTTGAAAAATACCTTGACAGGCTGTATTCTGTTCTTCATAGTAAGTGCCTTCTGGGCATTCGTCCATGCATTCAGCATTATATAGAACAAAAGCATCATCAAGACACTTTGTGCAGTCATCAGAATCTGGGCCATCACATTCCTCACAGTGTTCATGACAGGGAAAACAGTGGATGGTGTCATCAAAGAAGCCAGACGGGCAATCATGTAAACATCTCTTACGGTGCAGCAGAAATGGAGGCTCACATACTTTGACAAAAGAGTAGAATATATCAGAATTTAACAAATAACACATTTTTCTTTTATATGCTACAAACTCTCTCCTTCAGTTTTCTAGATTTTGTTGCCTGGAAACTTTTGGAAAACTTTAATGTAGACCTGTGCTGCAACAGAGCTCTTCTGTTTCTGCTACCTGCTGCCTTTTGTGCTTAAGGATCAGACCATTTGCTAGGCCAATGCTTCTTACAAGTGACATCACAACCTGCTGTCACAGAATGAAATGATGGGAATGGAAAA
>NW_015164674.1:821203-825463 GCF_001447785.1 Gekko japonicus
CTCACTCAATAACATAAGATCAGCATCTTAGTTGCTGTGCTTGTACCACAGAAGGAAAAATTTAGAATAAGAGAGACAACTCAACACATAATTGAGAGCAATTGAACTCATTGATTTAGACGGGCTTGGGCATACATAACTCTGTGTAGGAATGTGGCAAAGATCATTATTTGGACCAATTAATGTTTAAAGTGCTGTAAGTAAGCTTTTAATTCATACATTACTTCCCTTCAGGTAATATCCTCCATAATTAAAATCTTATTTCCCCTACACCGCCTTTCTGTGGCCTCAGTATTTTTGGAAACGTATGTGTTTACAAGGTCTGACAATTCAGTCATTATAGGGTTAACTTGTTTACCTAGTATTGCTATTGTTTAGACTGACCTGGAAGGGAAACCTGGCACAGAGCCAATGGGGAATTAGCCCGGGAAAAGTAACTTACATTGTGATACAGATTGGTTGTTTGTTTCAGGTGACTTCCTTTCTAGGGGTCGAGAAGAAGGACAGATTCTCCATTATCTGTGTGTAGTGTGTAACCATGATTTGAACTATAAGCAGCTTAGAAAATGTAGCTCTTAGGAGTTTGTTATTTTGTAGGTTTCCTGTATACCTTTTACCCTTAGAAATAAAGGTTTTTAAATGCAAAGAAATCTCTTCTTTCCAATAGAGCAAGATCCATTGATACTCTAAGTAATTTAAATACCTTTGACTATTTTACAAGTATGACAGTGTATTTTGAAAATGTTAAACATTAGTCAATCCAATAAAAATATAATCTCCCTTGCAATAGAAGTTTCTTGTACATTAGGGTTGCCAACCTGCAGGTGGCACCTGGAGATCTTCTGCTATTACAATTGATCTCCAGATGACCACAATCAGCCTGGATAAAGTGGCTGGTTCAGAGGATGGATTCTATGGCATTGTACCCTGCTGAAATCTCTCCCCTTCCCAAACCCCACCGTCCCCAGAGCTGGCAACCCTTCTTGTAGATCCTTTAGAAGTATTAGACCTTGTGGGTGGGAGTGGTTTCCTTTATATTAAAAATGCATAGGATTTGGGGGGGCATAGGTAATCTGTAAATGGATGTTTGGGCATTGCCAAGTACCATTGGATCAAAAACTGTTATTGGTTCAAGTGATGAGCAAAGAGGCATAGTGATGGGTATTTGTATGTTTTTAAACCAGTGTTAAAATTAAAATTGCAGTTTTGTGTCATCATTACTTGTTGGAAATGGCTTTTTGGTGCTAATTTATATATTTTTATTATTAAGATATGGGGTTCTTCTTATTGGAACATTTGTTTTATTTTACCTGAAGCTGATCTTAAACAAATGTACAGGGTGGCAGAGAGCTTTTTCATTTTGTATACTTTTCAGATAAGCATGTACATATGTAACTCTCAATGTAACTTTAACCCGCATAAAGGCTTCTGTTGCTTTCATGAGTCATCATTCATCATTTCACTTGGTTACCATTGATGCACATCTTCCACTAGTTTGTATGTGTGCAGTGCAAAATGCTACTCTACCAAAGTAGCAGTATTTTATGCATGTAGACAAGCAACAGAAACATAAGGCTTTAAATTGAAGCTTATGCTAAACTGAGGATGGAAATAAGTAAAATGAAAGGGAACATAAGAACACTGAATATCCTATCTTGTACTGAATATCTATTGCAGGCTTTGTCAGTTAAATGATACTGAACAATTTTTATACTATTGTCAGTTGTTCAACAATTGTAGTAAAAAATTTCTTCTTCTGTTTAGCCAGAATATATCCCCTCCCAAAGATATCATAGTCATATATCTCCATATCAATAGTCCTAGCTGCATATTTTTAAATAAAGATATTAATGCACAACACCAATTTACAGAACCCTCTACATGAAACTTGGCACACAGTTATCTCCCAGTGGATGTACACGGCAGACCAGGAAGGTTCCAGGGTCATTGTGGATGGCAGAGTCCACAAGACAGAAAGGGATCTGAATTCTCTATAGCAGGGATGCACAACCCATACAGCTAACATGGGATGTAATGTGTCTTGAGTCTTGACTGGAGATAAAGGGGGGCACAGATGGATTTGCAGCTGCAGAATCTTGGAGTCGCTGAGATGCTGCGTTGCTGTGATGACAGCAAGCAGTTGACTGAGGCTGCCTGAGAGGCAGCTTTCTGATCCCACCTCAGAGGTGGGGAAGTTCCCCCTTTGTGTCTGTGAGGCTTGCATTTTCATCATGAGGCTCTTGGGTATAGTAGAGAAGTATCCCTTCCCCTGGGGTGGGGTCTTCGCTCAGAGAACAGCTCAGAAGCAGTGTATTGCTTCTCCTCAAGAAAGGGTAATCTTCTCAGTTGCAACCAAGATCGCAACCAAAACACATGCCTCTCAAACTGAAGTACTGGTGGCTCCTTCCTCTAGCTTCATGGGAGGTAGCACTGAGAACCACAAAATATTTATTTATTTGCTTCATTTGTACACCACTTCTCTCCCCAATAGGGACCTCAAGTGGCGTACAACGTTCTCTCTTCCTTTATGCCGCCATGTCTCCAGTGTTGTGCAACCTTGCTTGATGGTATAGAATTCTTTCCCCCTCTGGCACTGTTTCCATATTTCTGATGGACCCTCTGGCACTGTTTCCCCCACTGAGCCCTTGTGGGGAGGGCGGGGTATAAATTTAATAATAAATAAAAATATTTCTAATTACGCCCCAAAACACCAAAATGAAAGGGGCAGGAAGTTCCCCCACAGATATATCCCCTGTATTTCTAGATGGGCATCGACTTCACAAACTGGGTTCAGTGTAACTGTGTAACCAGGTTCAGTGTAATTGCTGATTCTTTGTAGTACCTTTACATATGTTTTCATTAATGCATTCTTGACACATCTCTGGGCACTCCGTACAAACGCCATCAGCTGCGAAGTGCTTCTCTGAGCAGGCATCTTTACACTCTGATTGCTCTAGGAACAAGGGGCTTTCACAGGACAGACATGTGGTGGCATTTTCTTTACATGTCTTGCAGGGGTGGCTGCAGATTGTGCAGATCCCATCTTCAGTAAAAAAGCCCCTAAAAGAGTTTAAAAAAAAATCAAACTGTAGATCATGGTGTAATTGTCAGGGAACCAGAAAATACTTGGGAGGTTACTTAAAATCTTTAAGGAACAGTTTGTTTTAAATATGGCTGTTGTGCACCATACCTGTCTCAGTAGATAATGGTGGAGTTCCTACTTCTCTTTCTATGTATCTATAGGATTTTAAGGCATCTGGGGCTACTGTGCATTTGAGAGCATCTAGACTTCTGCTTTGCTCTTCCAAAAAAAGGCTGTAATGCACAAACTGGGAAGTATATATGTACCCAGGAACCTACTTAGCTAGTCAGCCCTGATAAATAAGGACAGTGGAATAAAAACACAGAAAAGAGAAAGAACAGGACATTTGGGGCTAGGCAATAATGTCTATCTGTTTCAGTACTAGGAAGTTCCTGCCCTCCCATCTACATGAAAGAAAAGGAAGAAAAATGCATATGTGCTGGCCCTGGACCTTTAGGATGAAGTCTTCCAGCCAACATACCAATTTTATCATTGTTATCAATGAACCACTATTAACTTGCTGTTACAAAATTAGTAGAAGCAAAAGACAGGCCCAGTGTGCAGAAGCTAACTATGAAATGAGGAAGTAACTATGAAATGAGGAAGTAATCATAAAGTTGGGCTTAGTCCAGTTGTACTTTCATCCCACCCCTACTGAGGTGGAACAATCATGAAAACTGGGTAAATTACACTAAACAGATATGCACCTATCCCTATTATATTCTGGTTCATTTAGACATAATGCAAGACTATGGCTTATTTTAACTGTATATAACTAAAAAATCAAGATTCAGCTTGTAGATCATCACTCAGATTCTGGCTTGCCTTGATAAGTACAAATTTTATTGCCTTCCCTCTATAATAGAAGTGGTGGTGTCAGGAAACAAACCAAGATAAAGCCAGTATTAAACCAGAATGTCTGTATTCACATATCATACAGGGCTATAGAAAATACTAACTGTGGTTAACTTCAAATCATATTTCAGAAGCTGGTTTGACAAACCCTAATTAACTATAGTTAATGGAAAGCCCTGCATTCAGACAACCACACTAGCCAGAGTTTAGTTAAACTGTGGTTTCACATGATAACCAAACTGAGCCTCCATATGGGAGCATATATGGGGTGGACTCTATGGTTTGGATCCTATGAACCATGAACAGAAAATGTCCATGGAGAG
>NW_015164674.1:825509-842471 GCF_001447785.1 Gekko japonicus
TGAGCTTTGAGGTTCCTCCAGAACAGAATGGAATGTGATGCAGGGGAGTGCAGTAAGAAGGAAGGACTGGCAGAAATTGCTACTCTACACTCTTGCATAACTCCACTCACAGAAGAGCTTGTGCAAGAGGGGAGGGAGGAGGTTTCTGCCAGTTTTTCCTTCTATTGGAGCTCCCTGCATTGCATTACTCTGTGTTCCTGAAGATCCACTGATCCTTTGGAGCAGCTTTTTGAGGAGTGCAGGGATCTACATGGGGACAGGAAAAGGAGGAGATATTAATTCCATGAACTTGTTTTGTTCACTGTCCATTGGGTCTAACTCTTATGATTAAAAAATGCGGGCCCATTTCCTATTACAGATTGTTACTGGAATCGTCAAGCTCTGAACAGGTTCTGAGAACATCATTCATGAAAAATATATATGTCTTCTGACTTTAAATTTTGAATACCCAGTTGGCCTTTTCACATGAATACATTGAATCACATCTCATGAAAAATGCCAAATAAGACAGAAAACAAGCCAGCTATTCTGTGTACCTAATGCTTATAGGAGTTCACGAGGAACAAGGCAGCTGGATTCTCTGTTTGTTGTCTTGTGGCACATTAAATCAGGGCCAGAAATTTAAGACTATACATGTCAAAGCTATTTACAGAAGACATTAGAATGGGGGCACTATGAGTAATAAAAAGACATCTAAGCTGTTATGTAGCCACCCCAAGAAGATTGTGATATATTTCATCATATAATACATGAGGTGATAATAGGACTCAAATAGGTGAAGCAAATCTGGGTGTTTGCGTGAATTAATATAATTAGTACTAAAGAGAACATACTCAGGACACTCCAGGAGGCATTGGCCTTGGTGCAAATAACGTGGTTCATCTAAATCAGATCGACACTTCAAACAATGGTTGGTTTTAATGCATTCTTCACAGTCACCTGTGCAGCTCTCACACTTCCTCATCCTCATATTTCCAAAAGTTCCTTGGGGGCAAGGGGAGATACAGGACTCAGCAAAAAGAAATTTCCCTGAAAACAATAGAAAGGACGCAGTGTTACTGAAAAACCAATACCTTGCTTTCTGATACAGCAAATTTTAGGATGTGGTTGTTAAGCTACTTTCTCACTCCAAAACAGCATGAGATGTTTCCTTATATGCATATGATATCAGTAATAATAATTTATGTTTTTCTTTGAAGTGGAAAAATGCCTTGTCATTCTGCATTCTAGGTTACATTCAATAAACTGAGTGAGGTTCTGCTTTGCTCACTGAACAGAACTTTCCCTCCTCCCCCTTCCCACTGCACCCCTTGAGGTTCAAGGGACCCCCCCCCCCCAAAGCAATAGCACTGGGCATGAACATCAGCAAAAGATAAACCCAGCGCACATGCACACACATCCCTCAGCGGAAAGGCCCTCCAGCTAGCAGAAGATGGCCAAAATGATATATATTTGATTATCTTATTCTCACAACCCTTTAATGTACATTAGGATGAAAGACAGCTATTTGCTCAAGGCTAGCCAATATGCTTCATGACTTAGTACAGATGTGAAGTGGGATTGGAGAAATTCAAGCCTCTCATAGGCCAACAGGCAGACCCTCTTTTTGTTAGCTCCTTGTTAAGCCTTAAACAGGCAAAGGAATGACATCTCTAAGGATTCCAGATTGTGCAACTGAATAGATACTCCAGAGCTCTTTAAAATGCATTCTGTATACTGAACCACATCTGGGGTCTCAAAGCATTAGTCCTTCCTTTGCCTGTGGTAACAGAGTCTGTCAGACAGATGAAAGGCAGGCAGATATCCTGTTTTGCTAATTTTTCTGAGCAGCATAAATTGCAAAGTCATTCTTTTTCTTGTACATAGCAGGCTGCTGGTATTTTCTAGTTTGCTATGAAAATGTAGTAGGAAATTTGAGAGAAGTCCAGACAGTCTTGGCCTGATGCCTTTCCTACACAATTTTTCATGGCACAGGAGATGCATATGAGTGTCAAGAAAATGGTATCCAAAGTAACTGTCCCATGTTGCTTCTTGGTAAAGCAAGATAATAAGATAGGTGCCTTTAAAAAAAATATTTCAGTTGATTAGATAATAACACTGCCTCTAATTTGTCTAGGATCCTACCCTATGGCATGCTTAGCCCATTGCTTCCCCATAAACCGTGCCTGCAGCCACAGGCCCATTGTGAGCAGGGCCGAGCACCAATGCCAAAGCATGATTAGATGCTTTCATTACGAGACTGCAATCCTAAAAGGACCACATCTGTTTTTATTTAATAGACTGTTTCCCTCCAGCAACTTTGTTTAGCAAACCTCCAAACTGTTTTTGACACTTCCACAAAGGCCACTTAACAAATGCCTGCACTTTACTTGCTGTTTCATCACTTCATTATTCAGTCCTTGAAATTTACCACTGAATGTATGAATCAGCTTTTTTGAGAAATGCTGTGTTTAAGGTGACAACAAATGATACAAAATTCTATCAGCGGGTCTTTCACTTATGCTAGTAATTGTGGTATTTGTTGAGAGCTCTGTTCCTTTAATCCAGGCCTGTGTTTTAGACTGCCCTTGTCCATTTCGGGACTTAGTGTGGGCATGAACAGAGAAAAAGTAAGTTGTTACTGCAACTACGCACAAAGAAAGAATCATAGTTATTAACTGTGCTCCTGTTTAAAACCATCCTGGCTCCTTATTCTGATGGACACAACAGTAATCATTGGATGTTTCAGTCACTGAATGATGCATATGTATGTGTGAATGGGGCCCATGTTTCGAAGGCAGCTTTGAATTTGTTGAAGAATAGAGTTGCCAGGATGAGGCTGGCAACCTCCAGGAGACTGACCGGGGGGGGGGGGGGGGGGGGGGGGCTTGCCAGCCAGCTAAAGACATTGCCAGCAATGTGATGACATAACTTCTGATGTGAACAGAAGTGATATTACTGTGCTGCTGGCAATTCTCTAGCATTCAGCCAAAACACTATGGTTTAACGATTGCCAGTGATGCAATATCACTTCCAGGGGTGCCAGTAGTGATGTTATCAAGTCAGGATGCTGCTTATTGCCCTCTCCCCTTTTCTTCTGCTACCCAGCTGAGCAGCAGCCAGAAGGGTTGGATGGGCATGGAAGGTCTCCCACCTGAAGTGGGAACCTGTTTGCCCTGTTGAAGAATGACAGCACAAAGAAATATGACCCAATGAAATCCTCTTCTACATAGGCTGTTACTTGCATGCAGTTTACTGGAACAGACCCAAAGTTTGCATGGTATTTTAGAAATCCCACTTTTTAGAAATCCCACTAAGTCTCAGATACTAATGACTTATTAATGATATAAACAAAGCAAGTAATAAAGGAAGAAATAAGAATTGTATTATTTTTCTGGAGGGAAAAATAGTATATATCTTGGAAGAATAGTAAAATTTCAAGAGCTAGTTATGATCTCTAGGGAATATACAGTATACCAAAATATTTGATAATGCAAAGATAATATGCTTTAAAAGCTAAATTTTGCTACCTAGAGGACATGAAGTGCATGCATGAGCCGTTTTTTCACAGGTTTTGCATGGAGGATCACATGGCTGAAACTGAGTACTTGTGGCTGTATCAGGAAAAGAAAGAAAAAGTGATTTTATAATTTGATATTTTATAGATGTTTGCATCATGCCAGAATACCTCATTCCAAAAATTATTGTCATTAGAGAGAATTGGAGAGCAATGCAAATGATACTGAGTTAATTAAACATCATACAATATAATAAATAATATACACATAATATATAAACAACACATTATGAATCAGATAAAGGAGGAATAGCCCTTTTCATATGACAGTCATGCTTCAAATGAATGCATGCAGAAGGGACACAGCTGAACCTGCTATCCCCTCTCTTACCTCCATATTATTTATTTATTTAATTTAAAACATTTGTATGCTGCCCTTCGACCCAACTCAGGGTTCCTATATGCCCATCTAAAGGTCAGAGAAATACCTATGTATGCACCACTTATATGAAATAGGCTCTTTCTAAGCAATCAGGTACCCTGTATTTTGGTACACATACTTTACAGAACACGTGTATACAGGTTATATTATCCATCCCAACAGCTTTCACCTTGCAGCAGGAAACTGATTACTCAAGTATGTTCTCAGTGTTGACATAAAACTACAGCATGTGACAAGATACCAGTATGGGCGAGGCATTGTGACACATTCTGGATTTTAAGCAGCAACTGAGCTAGTCACTTCTTCTCCAGTGAAGAATCATAATGTTCATATAATGTTCATATGATGTTTTGAAAATATTTGCAGTATGCTTAGTTTCCAGACAGTTAATGTAGTATTTCTGATTCTCCACCAGAGGGAAATATATACTAGGAATAGAGGATATGTGTGAAGCATATGCCACACTATACACTTGTCAGCCAACCATTTTACTGCCTTCCAGTCATGTATAAACACTTAATGAATACTTATGTTCAGAGCTGCTTTCGACATTGCCTGGGCCTTAAGGTACATGAACGATCACATTGGTGGAGAGTTATTAATCCCTCTGTGCCAGAGAAGATAGAAAACTTCCACAATGTTGCTGAATGTTTTCCTTCAGTGGGAAACAGATGTGTGCATGTTGTCTTTCCTATATGAAAGACTTCAACATTTAATATAACATAAAACTCTTCCAATAGACAATCTTTTATCCGGATGTATAAAGATATAGCAGAATAATTTTGTTCCGTTATCCAGCAGTATCCCTCTGTTGTATTCACTTGATAACCTTATCTACGTGTATTGTGTCATCATTCAAGGAAGATTTAGCAATGCTAACAAGGCAAATCCTTGGTGCAGCTCCAAGGAGAAGAGCTAGAGGGATTCTACACAGGCAATAGACAATTATCAGTCAGCTTAAGCTGTATTTGCACAGTGATATGTGGGCTGCACAGGACTGTTCTTGAATTTTGTAATTAAGTTGTATTGTATGTACGATACAGTTTTCTAATCATTCTCTGATTTTGTAATTTAGTTTTTATCGTATGGTCTGTTGCATGTATTATACTGTTTCTATTGCAAGTGGTGTGATCAGCCTTGTGTCTCAGAGAGAAAGGTGGACTATAAATGAAGTCAGTAAATCTTAAACTACTTGTGATAATTATAATTGATACTATATTTGTTCAACAGTTGACTTTATACCCGTTCAAAAGCAGGTAGATTGAAATTCCTATTAATTAATGACCACTTTTACTAGGCACTTTTTTAATTAAAAAAAATCCAGTTGGATCACATGAAGCCTTAATGAAAGGAATTCACAGAACAGACTCTTTCTCTCCTCTCCCCCTGTATCTTCTGAAAATTTCCTTCTGAGGGTCAGGAGAGTGTTAGGAACAGAGTGGGAAGCAGAGCAGGAGCCGTAGTTTAAGTGAACCTCTCTCCTGCTTGCACTATTACAGCAAGAACTCTCACAAAGAGAGGGAGTTATTTCTGCCAATTGCCCCTGTTTTTATGCCTGAGAGTTCAGAAACATTAAGGATTCCCCTTTTACAATGCATAATGTCAACATTCTAAATTGGGTCTTTATTCAAATTGGATAGTGTGGCTCTTGTGCTTCTTAATTGAAAATGAATGGGATTATCTCACATAAACTTTCTGGTATAACTGTCCCTGAAAACTGATCAATTCGGAAGCAAACCTGTTAATAAGGTGAGGATTGGTGGTGTTGTATTGAGCCTGAACTGTACTTGCAAAAGGACTCAGCTTGGGGATGCATAACAATAGCTTGCTAGGATCCTAGAATGGACCAGTAGGGTGGCAGGGATCCTAGAGTAACCCAATTGGGAAACAATGGAGTGTAAATAGCCTATAGTTGGGAGTGGGGTGTGTTTGGCGTTTAACCTTTTTTCAGGCATATATATCCAGCTTCGGCCAGGGGTTTCTCAGTCTTCTTTTTCTTGCTGAATCACAAGTAAACTATGAGCTGATCACCTGAACACGTCTGAACCCAGTATAATTCAGGCAGGAAAAAAATGATACTGCTTTGCAGCATCACAGCGATGAACACATACCTTGATAACCAATTTAGTTAATGTAGCGAGTAGCAGGGATGTGATCTGATTGAGCTACCTTTGTTCCCCAGTGGGGGCATTATTTCTTATATTTCATTTTTCTTATGGCTTTGCAGATCTTGATAAGGTATAATATAAAGAATATATACATATAATAAAAATTCAAGAATTCTAGCCAGTCTCTGAAACCTATCAGAATTATAAATTAGAGGGAACTATGGAGTAGCTAAGAATGAAGTCAGCTACTCAACATTTTTCAGTCTAGTTATCCCAGTGACAACTACAATATTGATTTAAGAAGAAGAGGAGGAGGAGGAGGAGGAGGAGGAGAAGGAGGAGGAGATTGGATTTATACCCCGCATTTCACTACCTGAAGGAGTCTCAGAGCGGTTTCTCCTTTCCCTTCCCCTCCCCACAACAGACACCCTGGTGAGGTAGGTGGGGCTGAGAGAACTGTTCTGAGGACTGCTCGTGAGAGAACAGCTCTGAAAGAACTTGTAACTGACTTAAAGTCACATCAGCAGCTGCATGTGGAGGAGTGGGGAATCAAAGCCAGTTCTCCCAGATTAGAGTCCACACTCCTAACCATTACACCAAACTGGCTCTCCAATTTAATAAATGAAAGTCTGAAATACACTTATGCAACTCCAAGGGGATGAAGCAGAACATAATATAACTGTCTGCATAGATTTCTTTTACTCCACACATTTGAAAACCAAAGGGCAGGAACGTGTGGTGATCTGCACAATTCTGAGATCAGGTGATATCTAAGGGTGAACAAGGGAGAGATGGAGTTAGTATAAGTGCTAGCTAGCAGGGTCTGTCCCCACCCCCACCCCCGTGTCAGTCAGCACTACTGTGATATCTATGTCAGTAGGACATCATATTTAAAAATGCATGAATCATTCAAACTTACCTGAATAAGATGGGGGAAAGGGTTAATCCTTCCATGTGATGTCTCCTGAGATTCTCACTGCAGCATCAGCCCACAGGAGATGGGGGGGAGTTGCTTATCTACTATGCTGCTTTTTAAAAAGCAGTTTTGTACAGCTTTTACACCCTAACTTTTCCTTTTAGTGGTTTGTTTTAATCACTTTGTAATTTTAATAGCTATCCTTTAATGGCCTTGTTTTGTTGTTCTAGTTGCAAGCTGCCTTGAACAGGCTTCTGGAGAGGCAGTGTTTCGGTTCTCGAAATTAATAAATCATTATTCCATCTGCCTTTTTAGATGCTTTTTCAGAGTTTATAATTTCTGCTTTGTTGTTAATATGGTAGTTAGTGTAATTTTGGAGATTATAGGGGTGTTTAGTTTGATGGTTCAGTTTTGTATTTTACCTTGAACCATATGCTTTATATAATTTTGTAGCCTATGAGTTGTATGAATGCACATATTAATAAATGAAAAAATGGAATGGCTTTTTAAGAGAGATTTCTAATTTTGAGTTTTTGTACCTGTGTTGGATGCTTTAGTTGGAATAATATAGTTACCCCCAAAGCCTAATCATTTCCTTTATGATCTGCTGGCTACCAGTGGGAACAGGAGGGAAGGATGTTGTCCTGATGGTGTGATGTCAAGGTTTGCCAGGGAACCAGCAGGAGATGGGACAGGCAGGGACTCAGAGTTGGGGGGTGGGGAATCAGTGGGCCTGGAGCAATGATGTCGCTTCCAGCATGACCCAGAACTGATGTTCCAGGAATGATGCTCTAGCTTTCACCCCAAACTCTATGGTTTAAAGATTGAGTTAGTGGCAAATGCTAGAGTTCAGCCAGTGTCATAATGTCACTTCCATGTTGCACCAGAAGCAACATCATTATGCCAGGGACACAGATTGTACCTCCCCCCCCCTTTCCCCAGGCATTTCCTCCTCTCACCCAGTGAGCAGTGGTGAGCAATGGGAACTGTGGGTGTGAGGATGGGAACCCTAGTAATATTACTTCTAGCAAATACAGGGAAGTGACATCACCACGCTAGCACAACATCTGTAGGTAAAGCTATAGAGTTTGGGCCAGATCCTAGAGTGTCACATCAGTGTGCCAATATCACTTCCAGATATTCTCTCCCACTACCCTGCTAAGTGGTGGCAGGCAAACAAAAGGGAGGCTTAGAGGTCTCCCTGCTCTGAGAACTTGGAGGTGGTCTGGAGGTACCCTTAGATTCTCACATTCTCACCTCGGCAGCAAGCTGAAAGACTTTGCCTGTGCATGGCATAGCCTAGCAATGCCTGGCAACAGAACATGCCTCACGGCCTCTTGCCTAAGGCTTTAACAAGTCTTGTTGTGCACACATCATGAGTGCTGGTTTCAAAATGAAAGCTGAAGAGCAGAATGTCAAGTGTAATTTTAGAAATGCATTTTGAAAAGCATCCCAAGCTGAAAACACATTTTTTATTTTCTATTATTTTCAGGAAATGTATCAAAATTTGAATGTATTTCAGGACTAGGATTACCAACCTCCAAGTGATGTCCTGAGACAGAAATCAGTTCCCCTGGGAAAAGTGGCTGCTTGTAGGGTAGACTCTATGGCATTATACCACAGTGAGGTCCCTCCCCTCCCCAAATCCTTCGCTCTCCAGGCTCCACCTCCCACAATTCCAGGTACTTCCCAACCCAGAGTTGGCAACACTATCCAGGACACAGTATTTTGTATGAAATATCTCTTGACATTTTATTTTGATAAAGGTTTTGGAACAAGCTCAACTGTAAAAGATCTGCAGGCTTTTTAGTTTAGGGGTTTTAAAACACACACAGAGAAATCACGCTAAATTGATTTTCTCTTTTGCCTCTATTCAAAAAAATATGGTGATTCCATGCTTTAAATGAAGAACATAAAAGGTTGGGGATGTTACATCTGCAACAATAAAGCCCCTTCAGCTTGTTAAACATCTAGTCTAGTTGAACCACTGTGTGTTTTCAAACAATGAACCAAGTTCTTCAATATTTTGTCTCCTGGCTCCCAAAATAATGTCATCATCTGGTACACAAGATAGAATACAGATGTTCTGAACTATACACATAGGCTCAGACAATCTTTTCTTCTTAGCTTATCCTTTTTTAAAAAAAAAAATGCTTGAATACCAGACAAATTTAGATCCATTATTTCAAACCTCATCACATTTTATCCTGCTTAGGGACTGAATTTCTTAATCTCCTCAGTGGGTATGCGAATCTGTCATCCTATCAAAAAGTTGTTATATATATCTGCAGCCTGAAACTAGAATACTATCCTCACATATGTTCCTTCCTTCTCTACCATAGTCCCCAAAAACTGATGACCATGTATTTGTATTGTCTTCCCTTTTCACAATGGGAATAAGGGATGGAGAAGATTCTGTGATGCATGGCAATTTGTGACTGTGTGAACAGATTCTTCGATGAGGCACATGAGAGGTCAGTAGACTATGTTTTGGGGTTTTCCTCTCTGCCTGTTATTCATGATCATAGAGGAGGTGATCTGCACATAGAATCCTGTTTGGATCAGGTCCCACGGGTCAGTATTTTCTCTCTCTCTCTCACACACACACACAAAAAACCCTCAACCATTCTTTCATTTATACTTATACAAGGAATACGCACTGAGTCCCCCCCCCCCCCATTTAGAAATCTTACTTCTACAAGTGGGAAGAGATTTCAATGTTAATCTCTATCTAATGATCTTTCAAAATGCAAGACATCTCTTTGTAATCATAGGCAGAGTTCTGGGCATTCTCTGAGAGAGAGCATTTTTGAACTATTACTGCCAAAACACAAAGTAATGAAAGTCCATTTATGATTATTAATTCGCTAATGATGATTGCCTGGCACCTAAATAGAATTACCCAGTCATGATTCCAAACGTATTCTTGGACCATCACTTCAGTTGCCCAATGGAACTATGGCTACTTCCCCTCCTGCTTCATCCTCATTCCCAAACGGAATGAGGATCGAAGCAGAGGGCGGGGTAAAGAAGGGGCGGGGCTTCACCACGTGGCCGCCCCGCCCCCTAGAGGTTCTCTTCCGGAGCTCCGTACCTGAGAGCTCCCCCCCGACTAGAGCCCTGGAACTATGAAATGTTTTGATTAAACAGGGTTTGTGGCAATTAATATTCTAGTTAGGTTAAGTTGACATTATAATGTATAACTTTATATTAAGATTGTATTCACTTAAGCCCCAAAGTAATTTTATTTCTATTAGTATAATTGTCCTAATTATACAAATTATGAAATATACTAGAAGGGTATTATTTCAACTGCTACGAATAATTTCCTAAGCCATTTTTATGCGGTGAAACCATTACAAGTTGCATTTGGGCTATCTATGCAGCAGCTGTTGGATCAAAAAGGGGTCTCTGGTATGTAGCACTTTTTAAGGAATGTGACTCGAATAGCTAGGCATACATGAATCCCTAGCTGAATCAGGACAAAACTATTTTGTGTCTAGTGTGCTAGAATAGTGCTCTTGAGACCAGTGTAAGCCACAGAGGATTCTACTGATCTTTGTGCTGATCCAAATGGACTAGCAATAGTGGCACAGTTTTTAAAAATCAGTGCTTGTAGACTCAATCCAACTCACATTTAGCTTCAGTTGTGCTACTTTCTCACTACTTTGCTAATATTGCTACAGGTGCTGCAGGAAGCAATCATATGGTCCGTTCTATTTTATTTATTAGAATATACAACCCATTTTTCCTGGCTCAGGATGACTAACAATATTTTAAAATAGTTTTTAAAAAGTCTTACATTTCTTCCGGACAATGCTCGGGCTTTTACTTTGGTGAACCTCCAGGGGAAGGGGCTTCCACAACTGTGGAGCAGCCACCGAGAACACCTCTCTCACTGCCCTTTCCACCTGGCCTCTGTACACGGATGGCACAATCAAGAGATCATTCTCAGCTGACTGTAAAGATTGCGAACGGGCATAATGGAGGAAGTGGCCTTTCAGGTCTGCAGAGCCCAAGCCATTTGTGGTGTGCAGCTTCTCTCTCTCTATCAGTAAAATAGGATTGATAATAATTATTCAGCTTTATGAAACAGAATAATAGTCTCAGAAGAGGCAAAACTACTAGGTGACATTATTTGGTGATTAGGATAATTTACTATATATTAATCAATACTACCTTAATGTTATTGATTGATTGATTGATTGATTGTTGTCCAGGTCATACTGATTACGGTAAAAATCTTGAATCAGCTGGTGAATCAGATTGTTTTAATAACGTGACAGTTTATCACTAATCATTCAACTAAACTATAGACATGTTTCTTTACGTAGAAATCCATAGAATTCTAAAAACTCTACTTTGATGTAGAGTGATCTGTAGCAGAAAAACAACACAAACAAGGGGGGAAATTAAAAGCCCTTCTCTCCCTGTGCTGGTTGCATCCTTGAAATTGCTGTCCTCACAGCGGCATTCTGCCGGGGACGATTGATATGTTAAAACAGCCCTACAGCAAGCTGAGGCAAGCAACCCCTGTGGTGCTGGCAGTGCCATAGGGACGGCTTGACTTAGATCTGGGCTGCAGTGATGGCAATAGCTAGACCCATTGTTATCAATGTCATGGCCTAGATCCCGGCTGCTTGGTCTAATGCCAGCACTGGGGAAGCCATTTGGCCCAGCTTGTTCCTGGCCTTCTGTGGTCTTCCAGAACAGCAGCCACGAGCAGTTAAAAGTTCAGTGTACTGCTAGGCTTCCTTTTTTTTTTTTAAGTCAGGAATAACAGTCACAGACCAACACGTAATATGTATTTCTGTCCTCGGTTACAATGAGTGCTGAGAGTATATGTGGAGAGGGAAGGAAGGAGGAGACAAGAAGGTCCGTGCCACTTATACTTTAAAATGTTATGTTTCTTTTATGTTTGATTGATTATAACCAGGCTATTCCTTTTTGTTATTTCCAAATAATAATAACTGTCTGCTGTCAAGTTGAAATCAATGCATGGGGGACTCTAGGACCGTGGGGCTTTCAAGGTAAGAGATGAGCAGAGGTGGTTTCCCATTACGTTTCCTTTGCATAGCAATCCCAGTCTTCCTTGGTGGTCTCCCATCTAAGTACTAACCAGGCCAACTGTGCTTAGATTCCAAGCTCTGATGAGATGAGGCTAACTGGGGCTATTCAGGCTGCTGTTATTTCCAAAGGACACTATATTTAAAAAAAAAATCCCCAGTCCAAACTAAGGAGCAGCACCTTGGTATACTTTTGCCATGGAATGTAATTCACTTCAAGTGAGACTCATTGCTACTCAATATATTCTATAAAAAAGTGTGGAGGTTATGCATTAAAAAGAACTTTTGATCATTGTGGATAGTTTTAATCTCTGTATTTAGCAGTGATGACATATATTAAAAACTAAATATGATATTTTAGATTTCTATAAACAAAGTCTGTTCTAGGATTTTGGAATTAAGTGGTTCCCTTTCTATCATAAAACAATAATGGTTACTGTGGGAGAGACATGAAAAGACTTAGAGAAACTAGAGCAACATACCATTCCAGAATTTCCCATCTACTTGCTTGCTTTTGGGCTTTACGCACTTTCCATGGACTAGTTCAAAAGTTCCTTTGCAGCTAGTACAGTCATTGTAGTTGAACCCTTCACATGTTGCACAGGTCCTGTGGCATGGTTCACATTCTGCTGTGATCTCATCACTGTAGAAACCTGCTCCGCAGTCATTCACACATTTCGCATCTGAAGCATAAACACAAAACCTTTATGTCAATATGTCAGCAAAGCACACATTAATACCTCTAATTGGAGAACTGGCAATACAGTGTGCTCTAATCACGGGACATATGTTCTAGTCTTATAAATGACTTAATGTGTCTTCATAGGGTCAACACAAGTCTTGGAGTATTTTAATAATTCTATGTTCATCCCCAGTCATTTTGACATAGGTTAGTTCATAAAAAGCCCACCCATGAAAAAAAAAACCCAGCATGGCTGTGAACACACATCATCAGTATTATAACTCCCATTCATTTAAAAATAAAGCATATATAACTGGGGAAAGTTTTGTGAGGTTCTGAGACTGATGGTTTGGCATTAAATGACAATCCTGGCACATGTTCCCTTTTCTTCCATGTTATACTCTGGCTAGGTTTTTAATGCTGGATTCTTAATACAGAGTTTTTAATTGTAAATAAGTTTTAATTATGTTGTTATTATCTTTAACCTTGTAAACTGCGTTGAGCACATTATGGAGAAGTGGCGTAGACATTTTGCAAATAAATAAAATGATCTGTTCATGCAGCAGAACCATTGGAAGCAGTTTACAAAAATTTCATAATGAATCATGTTGAATTTGGGCATGTTAGACCCTTTAAACCAGAAGATGTCCTGTATTTCCATAAGGGGTTTGATTATTTGGGGGAAAACTACAGTGATGGGAAGAGGACCCACAATGCCATAAATTCAAGATCACAGACAGACTCTTTCAAATGTATACCCATTTTTCCTTTCTGGGTAAAGCATGACATTTTCAAGGAGCTCATATATTACCAAGGAGAAAAAAGCCTTCTGTACACCAGTAACACTCATATTGGTCACAGCTTCCACAATGTGGGTGACAGTCTATGCAAAGGAGAGAGTTTTCATCATTGTAGGTATTCTGAGGACAACTTCTATAACACTCCTGCTTGTACCTAGAGATTAAAAAAAATGAAATATTGATACTGGTGTTCCTTATTCTGGAGGAGGCAGGCAACAAAAGAATAGATCGTAGAAGGTGTGAAATTGAATTGGAAGTGATCCGTGCACATGGTAAACATCCATTTCATCTTGAAAATGAGTACTGGCAATATTAGGCATGTTCTTAACTATGTGTTTTATCTGCTTTAATTATAATAATCCACCATTTTCTTTTCTTAGCTCTGAAATATCTATGTCAAAGCACTTGACAGCCTTGCAAAGAGAGCACTATTTTGTATCAGAAAAGGTAAAAAGAAATAGGTAGAACGAGAACTTACATATAATAATTATGAATGCATGATGTGCAGATTCTTGGGTCATCTGGAATTAAAAACAAAACAAAATGAAAACAAAAGACTGCACCAATCTCTCATTTATCCAGATTTTTTTTGCTCAGACAAAAAGAGTGGGAACATCTACAATGTTGTCAGGAACAGAGGGCAGTATTATTGGTTTGCATTGCTGCTTCTGTCTAAAATTTAAGTGGCACATTTCATTTGTTTTAAAAACCCTTCTACATACATTATATCAGCTCTGAGCTATACATCAGCTGTGTTAGGCAGGCCAGTATCTTTGCTCTTATATTTGCAGATGGGAAGCTAAGATAGACTACACAATATGTTGCTAAAGAAATTGTGGCTGAAGAAAAATGTGAATGTTTTAATACCCATTTATTTGTGTATATATATCCCTTGTGGTCAACAGGTGATTGGGTATTTTAGGTCAGTCTATGTTATTTGCTCATATGCCTTTAATTATTGCATTGTCTTGATCCAATGTCTCCTTATTCAACATATAGATCTGACTTTGCAGATTTTTAGTAGTTCTCTGTAGACTTTTTAAAATGACAAACAAATGCACATAGGGAACAGAATAATGGCAGTAGATTAACCATCCTGATTAATTAATGTGTGTGACATCTGAAACATAGCCTTCATGTGTATGGTTCTCTGAGCATTCTTGGAACCCTTGAAAAAATGAGGTTCCCCATTGCAAAGGTCTAGCCGTACAGTTGTATGCATGTAGACTTTTGTTGTGTTCTATGTTACTGGTGATGTAAGCTTCTCCCTTTAACTCTTTTTTTTTTTTTAAACCTTTATTAATTATTAAGTTCACAAAAAAGAGCAATCCAAAAGTAAAACTATTATAACATTATCAACTGGTAGATACTCCTAAAAAAACCGAGGCTAAACAAAAATTTTCATACAGTTTTCATACACCCACATAACATCTCATATTGATACATGTTTACAATAACCTTACAATTCTAACCAGATTCTATAATCATTTCTACATGGACAAACTTCATTCTGTCTCAGAAACCCAATAACTGGCTCCCATATTTCATTATACTCACAGGGTGAAAAAGACAAATGGGAACCAACAAAGAAAGAATTGTTTACTGTTTCCCCCATGATATAAACATCCCAAAGTTTGTCAAACCAGGCATCTATGGAAGGCCGATTTGGGTTTTGCCATTTGGCTGCAATCACCTGCCGTGCAGCTGCAAGGAACATTGACTCTTTTCAGATTGGATCACTGGACAAGACCACCATAGATGTAAGGGGGAGCCTAATTGATTACACCCTTTCCAGTAAAGTGGGCCATAAGAGGATCTAATTTTATTAAGTTTGGTTGGGCACAGATTCCAATTAGAGATTGTCTTATAAAATTGAATCTTTAAAGGAACTATAGATGATTTTTTAGAAAGGGAGTTCCATAGTTTCTACCATTCTTCAGGAGTTAAAGTCCATTTTAATTCTTTCTCCCAAACCTTAGTATAAGTAGGGGGGTTGTTGTTTATTGTATCTTGGAGGTTCTTATAAATCTTAGACAGTAAACTTTTGGTTTCTTCATCAGTGTTTCTGAGAATTTCATCTTAATGGCTGAAGAAGATGACCATCTTTTATAAACTGCATTATTAAATTTTGGATTTGAGAGTACTGAAACCAGTTAATTTGATGACCTAATGTGTCATATTTTTAGAAATAATACTGCCATTCAATATCCAGACACAAGGCCTATCTAAACCAGTCCTCATCCATTCCTGGTATCTGAAGGGTTCCTAACCAGGGGGAAACCACTGTTGATTTAAAATAGTTGATACTGGAAAGGGATGAGGAGCTAAGATTTTTCTGTAATTATCCCAAATTCTTAAAGTATTATAGAGGAAATGATTAGCTGGGATTGAATGAGATCTAAAATTCTGTGTTGTCCAGATAATTCCTTTCAATGTCAAGGGGTCAGCGAAAACCTCCTCTATAGAAATCCATGTTTCATTTGGAAAGGTATGCAAAAACTGAACTAACTGTGCTAAATTTGAGGCAACATAATACATCTTCAGATCAGGAGACTGGAGGCCACCCCTTTTACCTGGTTTGCTTAAAGTCATATGAGAAATCTGTGTGTGTGTGTGTGTGGGGGGGTTTGGCCCAAATAAATTTATTTAGTGAACTTTGCCAAAGTTTAAGTTTCTTCTCAGGAATCTCTACTGGAATTGTCCTGAATAAAAGTAAAAACTTCAGCAAACTAAAACTTTTTACTATAGATATCTGCTCATGCCAAGCCCCCGCTGGGGGAGGGGGAACCCCCAATTTACAAGCCCCTTACCCACTTTTTAAAAATTCGGGCCCAGGGGAAAAAATGGCGGCCAGAAATTGCCAGTCTAGCATTTAAGGGCTAGAGCATGTTCCCTCTAGTATGCTCCGCCTGGAGCACAGTTCCGGCTGGCTTCCGAGCTGCCCCTCCCTTCTCAGAAGCCCTGCTTTGCTCAGGTGCAGTGATATTTCCCTCCTTCTTGCCTCTGGCATCGCAGCTCTTTCCTTTCCAGCCTCCGATATCCTGCTTGAGTGGTGGTGAGAAATCCCTCTTTTATGTCTTATAGTCAAGCTGTAGCTTCCCTGTAGTGTGTGTGGGGGGTTGGGTTTCAGAGTCTCTACCCAAAAGCCATTTGCTCTCGGAGCTTTTTTTTTTTGGGGGGGGGGAGCTGTGTAGTCTGCTTTTGCACACTTCCTGCAATGGCCATTGGCAGAGGATGCTATTTGCCAGCTCTGAAGTTTTACTCCTCCAGGCTGCAGAAAGGAAGGTGGAGTGTGTGTGTGTGTGGACAGAGAGAGAAAGAGAAAGGAGTAGAAAAAACTGTGAATTAAAAACAATATATATACAAAACAGGCTTCTTACTATTTGCAGTGCAAATTGTTGAAAAATTGAAGCAAAACTCCCCCCCCCCTTTCTGACTGCTCACGACAGAAA
>NW_015164674.1:842803-850193 GCF_001447785.1 Gekko japonicus
GGCCCAAGAGTAGAATTACAGCCCCAGGGTGTAGCAGGAGTGTTCTGGGACTGGAATAAGAGACTACGGAGTGGGATGGCAGCCCAAGGGTCTAGCAGGAGTGTTCAGGGGCTTGAATGAGAGACCACGGAGTGGAATGACAGCCCCTGGGGGTAGCAGGAGTTTTCTGGAACTGGAATGACAGGCCCAAGAGTGGAATGACAGCCCCTAGGAGTAACGAAGTGTTTTGGGACTGGAATGAGAGACCATCAGTGGCTATTAGCCACAAGGTATAGATAGGAACTCTGGGGCAAGTGATGCTCTGTATTCTTGGTGCTTGGTGGAGGGCAACAGTGGGAGGGCTTCTAGTGTCCTGGCCCCACTGCTGGACCTCCTGATGGCACCTGGTATTTTTGGCCACTGTGTGACCATTTGGTCAGAATTAAGCACATTGAATCCTATTGATTTCAGTGTAACATTTCAGTGTGTGCTTATCTTTCCTACTGAAATCAGTGAAAAGGGCTTCACTTTTGACATGTGCTGTTTGCTTGTTTTTTCCTTCTGATTGTTAAATGTTTAAATTAAAGCATTTTATGTTTCTTAAAGTTTTTTGTTATTTTTGCACTGGAAGGAGGCCTAAAAGCCTAGAGGTAATGTAAAATAGGGAAAAGGTGGGGTAGGAATTGATATATGACACTGAATTTAAATTTTATTTTTTGAAAGAAGGTTACTTCAGAGGGAAAGGCGGGTTTGGGGGAGTGCCTGGAAAGTGATGTCACAGGAAGAGGTGAGGTTTTGGAGCAGTATACTTGAAGTGACATCATGGAAGGGGAAGTGACATCACTTGCCATTTGACCTGGAAGTGACATCACAGGAAGTGACATCACAGGAAGCAACACCACAAACGTCTCCTGGCTCCACCCCCAAAGTCCTCAGATATTTCCGAATTTGGACTTGGCAACCCTATCATACCATGGAAATTGTAGTCTTCCCCACTTTTCCTGTAAGGACATGATGTCTTTGAAAAACTTATCAAAGTTATATTTAACTAAAAGGTTGAGATCTCTAGGGATATGGATACCAAGGCACCTAAAACTATCATTGACCCAAGGGAATGCAATTTTTTTTAAAGTTAAGATTAATTTAAGATTAAAGTCCAGATTAACGGACAATTCTATTGGGTAGATTTCAGATTTAAGAGTATTGGTTCTTTTTATGCCATACTTTTGCTTGGATGTTAAAATTGTTTGCCTTAATTGATTTTTGTTAACTGTCTGGGGTATTAATATTTTAGTAAAATAATTGATTGGGGGTACTGAGGCTGAGAAACAGTGATTTTCTCAAAGCTACCCAAAAAGCAGTCGGGCAAAATTCTGAATTTGTTTATATCTAACACTCTAGCCACTGACTTCAGAACTGGAGTCCATAGCATTTGTTATAATTTACAACAGACCATTTCCTATTCCCTAAACGTTACGCTAAATTTATGAATCTTTTACTGCCTTAAGGTCAGGCAGCTAGAAATTTTGAGTGAATATGATTAAAGACCAATGATCCTCAGGCTACTAAGAAATCCAATAAACATCAGTTTCTTTGATCTAATCAGGACTCACTTGCTCCCTGTAGACCTCGCATAATCCTAACATATTGTATTTGGTATTCAATCAGGAACCTTTTTTTATTATATCATCTTCTCAAGTACTTTGAGAATCTTTTTCCTTTTACAGGAACCTAGCTATCTTGCTGAAAGCAGTATTTTAGAACTGTGATTCCTTTAAAGCAGGCAAACTAAAACTATAAATTCTCCAAGGGGGCCAAGTGTAAAGGTGAGTGCTGGCATGATCTATTTCATGTTCATAAAATCAACTAGTGGGGATCTGTAAAACAAACAATGGTTGGACCTCAGCAGATACGTTGAGATTCTCATCACAAGGAAAAGCATATTGTTATGGTGCTGTAAACACCAAAGCTGATTGTTCTGGGTGATTTCAACATTCATGCTGAATGCTTCTTGTCAGAGACAGCCCAGGATTTGATAGCATCTTTGAATCTCTCTGGATGTCTCTGGATGATGGACCCAACACATGAAAGAATTAAAACCTTGGACTTAATCTTTTGCACTGAGCCTTTGAGGGGAGGTCTTGTTTCAGGGCTGGAGATTCAGCCTGAACCATGATCTGACCGCTGTCTACTTAAGGCAAGGGTGAATATGACACAGACACCCTGTAAAAGGGTGAGGGCAGTTACAATGGAGGCTCATGGATCCTTCTGGATTCCAAAATTCTCTGGGGGAATTTAGGATTCAAAACACATGTTCTCTTCAGGCTGTGGTGGGAGCTTGGAATGTGAAGCTTCTGGAAAATGTTAATGATTACTCTTCATTGACCTCACCTGCCTTTGGGGATTAACTGTGGAGCTCAGTGATCTAAAGTGAGCTGGAAGATGTCTTGACAGATGCTGGAGAAAAACACACATTGAATCCAACAGAGGAAGTGATACAGCCCATTAAAAGACCTATGAAGTGCCAGGGATAGCAGTAAAGAAATGCTTTTACTCTGTGACCATTGCATCAGCTACCTCAGGACTACCCCAGTTGTTTAAGGTATCTTGACATCAATACACCCTCTAAGCTGTGGAGTCTTGTGAGCAAAAATTCTACTTTGTAAGCTACTGGCATTAGATTTGTGAGTGAGCAATTTGGCTGCTGCATAAATTAGTTTGTTCTAGAGCCATCATTCCTGGGCTGAGACAAAAATGTGTGAGCCAGAGGCTAAAAAACTGTGAGCTAGCTCACACTAACTTAGCTTAGCGGGAACACTGCTTGACATCTGTCTATTTAAAATGTCTCAGGAACAGACAATTAGCTATGATACCTTTGCAAAGGTTTTTGCTGAGAAAAATAACATGAATGTGACTTGATCTGGATCCCACCTATAATATAGTCCAGTCTGAAGAAATGTCTAATACTTTGCCTGGTCTGCTTATGGAACATTTGAACCAGTTACTGTGATTAAAGTTGTTGACAGAATCCTGGGATCTATGAAGGCCATCACTTGTACATTGGATCTTGTCCATCCTGGCTGCTAAAATCATCTAAAAACCACATTAATGAGCTCTTGATATTCATCATAAATCAGTCACTAACTCATGGCACCTTCACAGGCATTTCTGGTGGTGGTGCCATCCCTCTCACACAATCTTCCAGAAGGGCTCCCATGCTGCCAAGCTTTAGAAAACACTTCAGAGTTGTTTAGGAGGGCCTTTGTTTGGGGCCTAATCTTTATTATCAGTGGTTGCTTTAGGGGGATGGCAACCATGAGCTTGCTGTTATGGCTTCATTTCTTTGGGTTTGATACTCTTGTCCCATTCCTGTTTAAGTGCCTGCTGGTTTTGTAAACTGCCCTGAGCACCCTTGAATGGGTGGTGGGGAGTAGAATAGTAAATAAATTAATAAATACTGGGGACAAATGACAGGGGACAACTATTGTGTTCATGGTCTTCCCAGAAGCATCTAGTTGGCCACTGCTGGTAACAGAAAACAGGACTTGATGCATCATTGGTTTTATTCTTACATATGTTCTTACAGAGTACAGGATCAGGATAGATCGAGTGTAGGGTTGCCAGGTCAGGATTGGAAAATACCTGGAGACTTTGGGGGTGGAGCCAAGAGAGAGTGGGGTTTGGGGAGGGGAGGGGCCTCAGCATAGTACAATGCCATAGAGTCCGCCCTTCAAAGCAGCCATTTTCCAGCCATTTTCTCCAGGGGAGCTGATCTCTGTCAGCTGGAGATCAGTTGTAAAAGCAGGAGATTCCCAGGCCCCACCTGGAGGCTGGCAACCCTAACGAGTTGCCTGATGCTGGATCCATCCCCATGCTGCACCAACACTCCTTCTGCTATATTCAATAAAGTTGTGGCCTAATTTCCCCCCAGCTGAGTCTGTATGATGTTTTTTGCCTCCTTGCCCTTGCTCACACTCTTGCCTCCCCCACCACCCCAATGATGTTTTCTCTTTGATATCAGCTTTTTAAAGGGCTTTTATGTTCCATCTGTCTTTCAGCATTGAACATCATGCCTGATGAAGAATCCTGGAGAGCTCGAAAGCTTGCTTTCTGTTGTGTGATAC
Source organism: Gekko japonicus (assembly GCF_001447785.1). Classification (NCBI taxonomy): domain Eukaryota; kingdom Metazoa; phylum Chordata; class Lepidosauria; order Squamata; family Gekkonidae; genus Gekko; species Gekko japonicus. Next base: position 846,907 of record NW_015164674.1, read on the forward strand.
TTTGATTGATCCTACTAAAAGGTATGATATAACTTCTCTCTAAAAGAGAAAGCACTGGTGTGGATTTTACAAACTTTACAAAGCTACCCAAAACTCTGATACTACGGGGTTGTTTTTTCATGCAGGTTTTTTTTCATATAAGGATTAAACACACCTTTCAGCTGCTCTTGCAATATCTGTACAACAAACTGAAATGCGATAGATAAATTTAACATATATTATAGCCAATGTAGATTTTACATTCATGTTATGGACTGATGTAAGACACATGTGCGAATACCCTCAACATTATCAGTTTGGTCAATCGATAATGCAGATTTCTGAGTCTTGCTTGGTCTTATTCATAATCAGTATCGAGTCTGAGAAATTTTCTTATTTTGATTTGTTTTGTTATTTTTTTAAAGTTCTTATGGGACGAATGTAACTATCCTAGTCCCAGTTTTCAGTTTTTATGTATAAACCTATACACCTTTACCGATACATCACAGTTGCTAGCATCTTTAAACCTTCCAATGATACCTTAATGCACTTTCCCCAGTCTCTATATACATAATAGAATCTGCAGAACCTTTTTGAAATTTATTACATCTCACTTGCAAATACACCCTCTCACCATACAATTTAAATGTAAAAGATGGTTTTAAAGAAAGCTCTTATTCATACTTGCATTAGCCTCCTTAGAAGATATGAAAAAAGAAGATATGTAAAGATTGAGAGACTTCAGCATCTGAACATTCTTCACACAATCTAAAAACAGTGATGGGTCAAAAAGTACAGTAAGAAGATGAGTACAACATTGTCAAAGAAAGTCTGGGGGATTTGCACCAAGCTAGCAGGCAAGGATGAAATGAAACTCTGTTGAAATGTTCCAGCTAGTAAGAATGGAAGATGAATTTTTAGGAAGATACTCTGTTGGATGCTAGGATTATATTTGCAACAAGGCTTTTGGTGTTTTATATGTGCCTCAAATGGCATTATAAAGTATTTAAAAGGTTTTATCCCATATGGCCCTAAAATAGGGGAAATTCTCTTACACACCACCCAAATGAAGGGAGCACTCAGCTCATGGCAATGCTGCCTTCCCACATACGCCATTCCAAATCTGTCTTCTGTACAATCTGTGCCAGATGCCCCTTAAGTACTGCAGAAGCTGGATTTTGCTGCAACCTATTTGCAACTTTACAATCAAACATCTGAGAGGGACTACAAGAAGCTGACAGTTGGGCACTCCCATAGTTTATGCACACTCCCAAGGCTACTTCTTAAAAGTGTCTTCTATGCAACATTATATGTTTATGGTAAATAATGCTTCTAATTTAATCCACCTTCTGCTTCATAGTGCTTTAGTCTGCTAGTTTATTTTACATGTCACCAAGAAAATAATTCTGAGCAAGGTCAGAAGAGCCATTGGTTGTGCGATATAATATTATTCTAAGGATCCTACCACTTCTGGGCAGTTTGATTAAAGGACCTGAGCCTCTGTCACTGAAGCAGGACAAAAGTTCCTCTGGAACAGCAACTGGAAAGGTTTCAGTGTTGTTATGCCTGAGCTATTCCCTCTGAAATAGGACCAAGCTTTTATGCAAATAAATCTCTTCTCCTGCTCCCTTTAACAACCTCTGTATTTTGCAAGCTTCAGTGCTTTGGAAGGATTTTTTGTCATTTTTTTCTTCCCGAATGAGAGGAGCTTGGCCTCTGCACCTGATTGCCAAGTCTGAAAAAGAAGCAAAAGGCATACTCTCTCTGCTCTCCTACAGCCTGGATAACTCACTGAAAATGTCGAGACAGTGTGTGACTGCAATAAAGAAGGCCAATGCTATGCTGGGGATTATTAGGAAGGGTATTGAAAACAGATCAGCCAATATAATAATGCCCCTATATAGATCAATGGTAAGACCTCATTTGGAATACTGTGTGCAGTTCTGGGCACCACACCTTAAAAATGGAATTCACTGCCACAGGAAGTGGTGGGTGCTATAAGCATGGACGGCTTCAAAAGGGAATTAGATAAGCATATGGAGCAGAGGTCCATCAGTGGCTATTAGCCACAAGGTATAGCTAGGGGCTCTGGGGCAAGTGATGCTCTGTCTTCTTGGTGCTTGGGGGGGGGTCAACAGTGGGAGGGCTTCTAATGTCCTGGCCCCACTGCTGGACCTCCTGATGGCACTGGTATTTCTGGCCACTGTGTGACACAGAGTGTTGGACTGGATGGGCCTTTGGCCTGATCCAACATTGGCGTCTCTTATGTTCTTATGTTCTTAATGCACCAGCATTGTCAGTGCAACTAAGATGGCAGAATAAGAGACAATGCTCACCATTGCAGCCTCGGAGTGGCTGCCTTCTCTTCAACAGCTATACTGACAACTGGGGTGGGGTTTCTTCCTATCTGGAAGACCTTTCTTGGTCAGCCTTCCTTTGAACTTTTTTTCAGAGCTTGTAAAATCAAAGTGTCGGTCATGCAGTACTCAACTCTTGGGTCCCTCCTTCTCTGAGCCACTCTACCCTGGGATATTAGCGGTGGATTGCTTTGATTAATGTAAAGCAAACCCTTGTACTACCACAACTACATGTCCAGGAACCTTTCATGCAAAACTAGCTAGAGTAACACGGAATGTATCTCTCCTATATTATAAAAGGAATTTGGAGTGGCAAGATTCCATTCACTCCCTCAGCCATTGGCCCGTCAACTGCCGTTCAAGACTACTTGCATGCCATTGGCTGGGTGCTGGGTCTGCTGCTGTTCCCTGTCCACTCCCCCTTCAGCCACTCTGCCCTGTCAGAATTCCTGGCAAATGGATTTGTCTCTTTGATGAAAATGCTTCTTCTGCTTGCCTCCTGTGTGGGACTTAACTTTCCCCTCAGTGGCTGTTGGTAGGTGTAACGAAATGGCAGTTACCTGTGTTTGTAAGATGGCTGCTGGGCTGCTGTCTGTGGTTGTTTGTTTAAAATGTTCCACCATAAGGTTTAATTGAGCTGTAGTTCCAGAGAGGTATCACTCACTGGGTTGAATGGGGCTTCCTCATCTGCTGGACTACAGTTCCCAGCTGCCCCAAGGCAGAAAGCGGCAGGAAAACAGGGACTGTCCCAATGCACGGGGCAGCATCAATATAGACTGCAGCCCATCCAGGGAGGAGGCTGTCTTCATCCTACAGGAGGTTAGGAAAGGCTCCTGCTGCCTGTGCTGACCGGGCTGTCCAGGCCACAAGCCAGAGACATGGGGGAACCCTGCTCTCTTGGGCCAAAGAGAGAGAGGCTAGAGCAGAGAGCCAGAGGCCGGTGTGTAGGGA
>NW_015164674.1:850322-887937 GCF_001447785.1 Gekko japonicus
ACCGAGTGATAAAGCAACTATCCGAAAAAATGGAAAAAGAAAAGATTGGCTTAACTGTGAGTTGTCAAAATGCAGAGAAAAAGAACTAAAAGCGCTTCCCCCCCCCAGCGAAAAAGACGAGGAGGTTGATCCTCTAACTTCATAAGCGAGAAAGTAAGGGAGGGGGGGAATGGACTGAGCGGATAGTAGTGATTTCCTTTGATGTATTTGAAATGAAGCATGAAAAAGTTTTGTTTCTCTGGAGCGCGCTTTAAGAACTTTATTAAAAGTAAACAAAAAGACAAGATGTCGGAGCTGGGGAAAGACAAGTGGAGAAGAAGGGAGGAACTTCCGATCTGGGCGTTTGCTTATGGGTGAGAGCCGGCTGCTTACTGCCTGGACTGTTTATTGCTGTGAATCTGACGGGGAATTGTGAAAGGAGAAAAGTTGAACTGTGACAGCGAGAAAGTGCCTGGCAAGCGCTTTCAAAAGTCAACAGTTGCGGAGGAGGTTTCAGCGGAAAGATTGGGAGCGTATAAAAGCGAAATCGAATTTAAATACCATTCTCAAAGCTGGAACTCTCCTGAAATGGCAAGAAAGAAAGAGGATTTATAGCATATGAACTGAAAGTGTTAATAGCGACCCGAAGGAGGATGGGAAAAAAAGCCGGAAGGAGAAGAAAACAGATGAAGATCCTCCATGTCAACGGGAGTGAAAAAGAAACCAGCACGCATAGAAACAGTTCTGAAGGCGCCCGGAAGAAGCTTTTTAACAGAAATTCAAAGGAACATTACTAACATATTAACATAGATAACACCTATAACCGGACTGGAAAAAGAAGTTTGACTGCTCACAGAAGAAGCCCAAGAAGAATGATTGGACACTACTAACAGTTTAATTTACCAGTTAATATATCACTCAGCTTTCTCTTTCTCCCACTATATACCTTCCCAATTTTTCTATTTTAAGCGAAATACCTCTCCTTTTTAGGAGAGTCAATAAAACCTTTATATATTAAAAAAATAGATAAATTATTTTATTTGGGCTAATAATCTGTGTTGTGCTCTGACCACATAGTCTACCCCACTCTGCACAATAACAAAGGGAGGGGGTAGCCCAAGGAGGCAAGGAAAGGCCAGACCCTTGGGTTGCCAACTTTCCAGGGATCCCCCAAAGATTGGGGATTCCATCTCCAAATAGGGAGACTTGGCCAGAGGGGTTTCACCGTCCCTCTAAAAAGGCAGTGACAAGTCAGTGAGTCGTGGCAGCGAATTTAAGGAGTAAGATATGCGCACGGAATGAGGGTGGGAGGCAAACAGCTGAGTGGTAAACTGGAGCCCATTTCACCACGGTAGGCAACCAAGCTTGGTTCAGACAAAGGAATGATCCTGTAAGATGTAACTTTTGTTGTGTGAGACGCAAGGAAGCAATCTCCTGTAAAACTTCAAAATGTTAATTTACAACTGTAATCTAATTATTGGGGGACCTCTTTGATCATTTGGTATAAATGCTAGTCAGTCCCAACAGACCTTCGCTGGCTCTTGAAGGATCAGGAGAGGTTTTACTCTCCTGAGACTTTGGGGGTCAGCCCGGAAGGCCTTTTTTTTCCTGCATGCTTTGGAGGGGGGATTTGCTTGCATGTTTATTGTCTGTGTTTTCACTATCAGCATTTAGGAAATAGGAGTGTACTATGTTGGTAAATCTTTGAATGTTTTTCTTCTAATAAAGATAAGTTTTATTTTAAGTAGAGACCTTTGAGTGTCTCTGCCAGCGCTTAGCAGTTTCCAAGCTTACACCTTTGCCTTTGGTAAGGAGGCAACACTCAGGGGACACACGAACCAGAGGGGGAGTGTGGGTGGCATGGGTAGACGCATTCACAGACACGTGCAGCCACACTTTTCTCACGACAATTGAGAATATTTTTTTTCGAGTTGAGATGACCACCCATCCCTCCCTGAACCACTTGCATCATACAACGAGGCTCCAGGCACCATTCAGATAGCCACACTGCCGCTTGGGCAGCGCGGCTTGTTTTTTTTTTTTTTAAGTTGGCTTTGCACATATACACATGACTGAATCACCACTTCCACTGGAACTTGCTGTACTCCCTTGTTCTTGCAGGTTCCCCCCCCCCAACAGCAAACAAAATTAACTGGCGACGTACAACTGAGCACTGGAGTCTATATGTGTGCTTGAATGTTTATACATTGAATTTATTCAGCGCAGGATTGCTCATGCGCACGATGGAAGCTTGTTAAAAAAAACATTGCGAGAAGGACGTTCAGATGACCTAATTGCGATCATTGTGAGAAATGGCTCTCCAGAACGGCGAAATCACGGATTCAAAGTGCAAATATCCGGAAAGTACTTGATTTTCCAGGTTTAGGAAAACTAGCTAGGGAACCAGAAGGATTGCTCGAGTGAGCCCACTTTGGTGTGGGAGGCGGAGGCGGGTGTCTGATCAGACATTTTAAATGCGAGAGGGAACAGCAGTGAAACCCAATCAAAATGACTGTGTGACCATGGCCTGTATCGAAATATTGATTTCTAAAGGTTCCTGCCTTCCCCTGGAATGTCTTGCTGAATAACCTGCTGTGTTGATTTCCTGTTGCCAACCAAATGGCTTGAGCATTTGGTCAGAGAAGCTCAATTGCCATGCCATATAACCACACATTCTTCACACCACTAAGTGGAAGAGTTAGACTTCAAGGCGCCTGATTTAAGGCCCCATGGCCCATGTCACGTACAGCATGGAGGAGTGGTTGGAATTTGGGGGGTTGCATGACTGCAGGTGTGGCCTGCAGAGCTCTGACCATTCAAATGCTGTACCCATGGCAACCCAACAATTGGACACCCCTATGTCTACTCCAATTGGCTCCTGGCCAGGGCTGATTGTGACTGGATTGGGGTTTTTAATTGTCTGCCCCTTGGAAGAGAGCTCAGATTTTTCTTGCTTTCTCTACTTGGTTGAACTGCACCTGGGAAATGCTGTCCCAGGGAGAACAACGACCTCCTTTGTGAAACTGAGCACATGGCTGGTGCACAAGGGAGATTTTCCCTCAAGATCCCTTGGGATCTAATGGGACTGTATAATTTGGACTCTAACCATGGACATTCTTGACTATGGATCATCCTGGTAACTATGCATATCTCCTTTATGTTTAGTGAGGGCCAAGAGCCATACGTTTTCTTGTTTTGAAATCCTTATTAGTCTAATTGCTAAGTTCTGTACGGAATAAAAATATTTCTATTGTTAATCTGTCTGTATTGTTGTAACTGAGATCTCAAGGCTAAACTCCTGTGCCTTCTGCTCACCAAATTGCGCTACCTTGGTAAGATTAACTGCACAGCTCTGGATTGAGTTGCTAATGTGTTAAGTCCCAGATGCCAACTGAGAGTCTGGAATCTCTAATCTCAGGCTGGTGAGGGATTAAGTTTAGAGATTCCTGGTGGCAAATGCTCTGAGATCCAGAGAGGGTAGCCTACCTCTCTGGGTGGTTGTTAAATGTACTGTAAAAATATAGGTTTCTCCCTCATTTCTGGACTGGCCTGGGGGGCAGAATCTATACATGGCCTTAAACATAATTTTAGACCTGTTCGTGTCCTCAGTGTATGGAGGCAAGTTCTATAGAACATCATATACAACACTGCTTTCATGTACTACACCAGCGTGTCCTTCCCTGTTTCTACTGCGAGTCCAGATAATGAAGCTTTCAGGTATCCATAGGGATGGGAGATCATCTGGATGTTACTGACTTGCTCCTAACACTGATGTTTATTCCTTGCCAAAAGAAAATAGTAGACCCTGGCCATGGAACAGAATTGTGCTCTGTTAGATTGAAATGTTTTTTTATCATATTTTGAAATTGTTTGGTGATTGACTAATAGTCCTTATAATGTTTGTAATCTGCCTTGAATCCTGATGATGATGATACATGTTGATGAACCTGACCCCCATGCATACTAACTGATGCAAAGAAGAGGGCCAAGGAGTAGAGAGGAAACATTTTTCTACAAACCTAGAGGGACCTTCCCTAATCACACAAACAAAAATACGGAGATTAAAAAGACTCCTAAAAATGTAGAAGCATCAGTCTGAGTACTGGGGAAGGCATGTACTGAGCACTGGTGATATTGATGCCCTGCCCTCCTCCATCCTCATCACCAGGAAGGTGGCAGTCAGCTCAGCAGTGTTAGGGCAGTCACCACTGCCTCCACCCCCTCCTTCCATCTCTTCCTCCTACTAGCTTCCAGGAGGAAAAGAAGAGGGTGGCTGGAGATGGCAGGCATTCCTGGTCAGTGGCATTTGAGCTGAGGGGTAGCTCAAGCATCCATGGCCAGCCCCTATGTCCTGGTAGTATGAATAGAGTGGGGAAGAGAAGTGGGAGCTATGCCTCCTCCACTGGTCCTGCAGGTAGGCAGGCAGGTGGGTGAGGGAAGAGTGGGGGGGGCAGGGGAGGGGAAGTGGGTATTGCCATCACTCTCTACATCAGCTATGGGTGGAGAGTGATTCTGTGAGTGGCTGGGTTAGTCAGTGAGTGGCTGGCTGGCTGGCTGGCTGACCAACTGTAGGGGGAGGATAGGATTCTTCCTCCCCTCCACAAGTCTTGGAGGTCCTCAACTTGTAAATAAATAAAATTGAAATGGGATAATTTTTTTTAGAATTCTTTCATTGACTTGTAAAGCTCTCTCTCATTCTGTATTTGTAATGTTAAAATGCGCACAAGTAAGAAATCTTTTTCTAATTGGATCTAAGTACACTGGCATCCTGTTGCACTTTGGATTAGAGACTTCTTGGATGTTTGGAATCTCTCCCTTATTATAATTGAGTAGTGGGCACCAAAATTCTAAAATGCCCGCCTTTAGTGTTTGGCTGGAAGAACTGCCACTCAGAAGACACTGGCTGGGTTGACTGGCTGCTTTGTGCAGTCCCGCCCAGCATTCCAAGGTCATTTGCATATGGAAGCTGATTGGACTTCACATTCCACACCTCAAACTCCCCCCCTCCCCCACAAGGCAGTTGGGATTTTCAGTTGCATAACATACCTCATACGGGAGAGGAGAATTATGTCGCTGCCCTTTCCCTAGGCAGAGGCGGTGTGTGTGGGGGATTGTAAAACTTAAGACTGACAGGCAGATAAACGTTGGCTGACAGTTGCCAGGAAAGGACATAGGGTTGCCAACTCCAGGTTGGCAACTTCCAGGATATTTTAGGGATGAAGCCTGCTGAGGGTGGGGTCTGAGGAGGAGGAGAAGGGGGACCTCAGACAGATACAATGCCATACTGCCCACACTCCAGACAAGCTGTTGCCAGTCTCCAGGTGACAGCTGGAGAGATCTTAAAGCTTTGGTGCTAATTCAAAGTGTTGCAATTTATTGACAGAGTAGTGTTTTGGAAAATCTTTAGGAATTGTTTGGTGCATTTGGGGCTCCTGGGGAACTATTGTTGCCAATCTTGGCCCAGCAGCCATCAAACCATTCTCTTCAACCCCCTGCTGTGCAGCTGACTTTCCCCTAGGGTTGCCAATCTCCAGGTGGGACCTGGAGATCTCCCACTGTTACAATTGATCTCCAGATGACAGAGATCAGTTCCCCTGGAGAAAATGGATGCTTTGGAGGGTAGACCCTATGACATTATACCTGCTGAGTCCTTCCCCCCCCCCCGCCGCCTAATGTTGCCCTCTACAGAATCCACCCCCCAAACCTCCAGGTATTTCCCTCCTTAGAGCTGGCAACCCTACATTCCCCTCAGTGCCTGTTGGTAGGCAACTAAGCTTGGTCCTGTCACCTACTTTGGCCTTTGGGAGAAAACACATTGGGGCCAGTCCTGATAGGGTTGCCAACTCCCGATGGGAAATTCCTGGAGATTGGAGGGATGGAGCCTGAAGAGGGTGAGGTTTGAGGAGGGGTGGGACCTCAGACAGGTACACTGCCATAGACTCCACCCTCCAAACCAGTCAGTCCCACATAGGGAACCATTGTTGCCAATCTCCAGGTGAGGGCTGGAGAGCACTCAGAATTACAACTGCTCTGCAGAAGGGAGGGCAGAAGTCAGCTGAAGTCAAAGGGGCAGATAATGGTAGGTTGATGGTTAGCTGGGAAGGAGATGGGGTTGCCAACTACATGCTGACAAATTCCTGGGGATTTGAGGGGTGGAGCCTGGAGAGGGTGGGGTTTGCAGAGGGGTGGGACCTCAGACAGGTAGAATGTCATAGACTACACCCTCCAAACCAGCCATTTTGTCCTGGGTAACAATTGCTGCCAATCTCCAAGTGAGGGCTACAGATCACTCACAATTACAACTGCTCTTCAGGTAGCAGAGATCAGTTCCTCTGGAGAAAACAGTGGACTCTGTCATTATACCCTGCTGAGGTCACCACAGCAAATTAACACTGTTTGCCCAAAGCCAGAGCACTGCCCCAGAGCCTCTTTCTAGATCTCGTTGTATTGCTTTCACAACGGGCTTTACTGCTAGTGAACATATAGCAGAAAATCTTCTGAGAAAGCAATAGCATGAAAGAAAACTTTACTGAAATGAGGAACCAATACAGACTATAGAACTTCAAGAAACCCCTTAGATCTGAAGCAAATTCTTCTGAAGTCATCACTCAGGACTTCTAAAATACTTGATGTATAACCTTTTATCATTAGCTAATTTTAATATATTTTACAGTTGGATGTATTATTGTTCCTTTGCCATCAGCAGCTGATACAGTTATTTTACATTTCACTTGCAAATATTTATGGATACATGTATACTACAACAGTTCTAAAGCCCATAATTTTTTTTAGCATCTTTTACATTTCAAAAAGAAAAAGGACAGCTCCCATTAGGCTGGATCTTGCCAGCAGAAAAGCTGGCACAAAAACCAATATGGGCAATCTTGCCTGATTCCCTTCCTCGCTGTAGTCCTATCCCAGTTGATTATTTGCCCATGTAAGTCCTATGATCCATTTGCCCTTTTGGCAGTCAAAAGGGCTCCTGCTCCCTCTTGCACCAACAGAAAATCTGGAGGGATCCAAACTATTGGGTATAATTTTTTTTAAAAAAACCCTATTTGACAGTATACACATGCCCATATGGTTGGAGATCCTGAAGGCAGGTTAAAATTGTCTGTAATACAATGAGAAGATATGTTGAATAATGGCAAAATCATCCACATTCATTTTGTGGATGAGTTTTTAAAAAAGATTTCCAAATTTAAGAAGTTTCTTGTAGCAATTGATTTATATGTTTTATTGAATTATTTAAATTTTTTTAATATTCTTTGTTCAAATGTTTTAATATTTTCATGTTCATCACATTGGAGACCCTGATCAAACAGAAAGGTGACATTAAAATGTTTAAAATAAAATAAATTATTTCCTACCTGATGTGAACTTGTATAATTTTTTTTTGTCTTGTGATACTGACATTTTTACCCTGGTTTTGCCCTAATTCTTGTTTGGCAGTGTATGACACAGTGTTTGGCTCTTAGCTCACAGACTCTAATATAATTGGCTTTTGATCACATAAGAGAAATCTGAGAACCAAGTTACTATTAACCAAAAATCTCACCAGCTATGAAAGGGGAAGGAAGGGAGAGGCCTTATCCACTTGTTATGTGGAGGACAAGAAACTGTGTCTTCCCTCAGGTATGCATAATGTTTGAATAAACATGCATTGTACCAGCAGTTCAAAAGAACTAGAACTATTTTTAAATTGAGAAGAAAAAGGTATATGGAGATGACATTATTATCCAACTGTAGATGAAGCACTATATTTCAAAGCACTGCTCTCTTAACTGGGGAGCAGAAAGGTAATATAGGTGTACATTAGTCTTTGAAAATAAAAGAATTTAACCAACACAAGTTTTTATAAAGCATTTAAATGCCTTCTGAGTTGACATGCTGCGGCGGCAGTGCTACGTGAGTGAGCTGTCAGAAGGCATTTTATTGCCTTCTGAGCTCAGTGGTGAGTCGCACTGCAGCGGTGGCGCAGCTTTAAAGGGTTCCCTACTATTGTCTTGGTACCAGCATGTCTGGCCATGAACCCTCTTACGAACTGAACAAACCATTGCAAAACCCATGACAGTTCATGGGCGGTTTGTGAACCACGCAATTACATAAATAGCAGCTCATGAACACATGAACCAGCCAGGTTTGTCATGAAATTCAGTTCATAATTTGGTTTGTGCTCATCCCTATTGGCTACTGCCCTAGATGGTCAGTGGTGACCAGGAACAAGTTTGGACCAGAGGCCTCTGCAGTACTGTTAAGTGCCAGAGAGGCCACTTGAGTTGGCTTGCTTCAGGACTACTTTAACATCTCAATCCACCCGTTTTTTATTCTAATGGTTTTTTAAAAAAACTTAAAGGTCTGAAACAATAGCATGTGAGCCCAAGAACTTCAGAAGCTTATAATAAAAAACAAACCTGTTCAACAACATGATTTCAATTCTTATGACTGCTTACATGATGTTATTGTTGGGTGAATGAACTGAAAGTTTGTTGTATACTGAACTCTACTCTTCACCACAGCATGTTACTACATTTCTGTCAGTACTGAGGACTACTTCATAATAATAAGTATACAAATACAAGCACCACAACTTTAATAATATCCTTAAAATCTGTGTAACATAATAATGGCAAGGCAAGAAGGGGGTAGTTTTTGCCAGCCATGTAACTGAATCTCCCAAGCATACGGTTAGAGAGACAATGCCTTCCTAACTGAAACTATGAAGGTATGAAACCTAAACATAAAACATACCCGAGCTGCAAGTCTGGCATCCATCTGCACATGGAACACAGTCGTCTGAGTCAGGATCCTTCACTTCACCTGCACATTAGATAATGTTGATTTATTCTGCCCAAAGAAATAGGTACTTAGGATACAAAGACTAATCTAGTTCTTCCCAGCATAGTTCTATGCATGCCTGTGTTCAATGTGGTTTACTTCCAGTAAAGTGTAGATTGTAGCTTCAGTCAATATAAAACTACCAATGCTACTGTGACTATGAATACTTACATTTGAGTTTATATCCACAGAGTATAAGGAACTGTACAGAGTATAGATATAGCACAGAGGTTTTACATTAGGTACACATTTCATGGCAAAACACTACCTGGTGACACTACCCCAAATAAACACTACCCCAAATAGAAACTGGCATACTTTAAAAGAAGATTGAGAGAGTAAATTTGCCTCATCCCTAATGTATTACCACTTTATATGAACCAAACTGTTTATTCATATTATCAGCACCAAGCATCAGTATAACTGGCATGGCTGCATTTTATGGAAATTGCAATTCACTAAACTAATGACTTTGCTCTTCACTGGAAGTGAGATTGTAAAAAAGTATGCTGTGGAGACAGAGTACACATTCTCGCATCCTGCAGACTTTGGGGACATGACTTCTGTCAGAGGTCTTGTACAAGCATGGAGGTGCTGGACAACAATCTAAGCAGCTTATAAGAGTTGATGCATTTGTGTTATTTTAAATCAGTCTGTAAATTCAAAATCAGATCCAATTTAACTGCAAATGTTATGTCCTCAATGAGCAATTTAAAGTTTACCAGCAATGTCAAATATTTTTCAGGAAGGTAACGTTATATCTTTGAATGTATTATTTTTGCATTATATATCTGATCAGGCCAATGGCCCATCCAGTCCATCCAATGGCCCATCCAGTCCAATATATCCACACTTTAATAAGAGTACAAAGATCATAGAATCATAGAATCATAGAATGTTAGAGTTGGAAGGGACCTTGCAGGTCATCTAGTCCAACCCCCTGCACTCTGTATGAATGCATACAGAAAATATACATATATTTGAGAAACTGGAGAAAGAAATTCATGCTACATACGTACCTATATTTTCATTAATTTTTTGTAGTGCAAAGCACTTTTGTAAATACTTGTTTTCATGTAACTATCATGAAAAAATATAACAAAAATAATGATACTACAAATCTGAAGGACACAATCTGGAATGCATCATATTTCTATGGTGAGCTGTTAAAGGAGACCAGCTCCAAAAACAAAAGCAAAAAGACACACAACCTGAAATGATGTTAAACACATAAGAACATAAGAGAAGCCAATATTGAATCAGGCCAATGGCCCATCCAGTCCAACACTCTGTCACATAGTGGCCAAAAATACCAGGTGCCATCAGGAGGTCCAGCAGTGGTGGCAGCTACAAGCATGGACAGCTTCAAAAGGGAATTAGATAGGTATATGGAGCAGAGGTCCATCAGTGGTATTAGCCACAAGGTATAGATAGGGGCTCTGGGGCAAGTGATGCTCTGTCTTCTTGGTGCTTAGGGGGGCCAACAGTGGGAGGGCTTCTAATGTCCTGGCCCCACTGGTGGACCTCCTGGTGGCCCCTGGTATTTTTGGCCACTGTGTGACAGAGTGTTGGACTAGATGGGCCTTTGGCCTGATCCAACATTGGCGTCTCTTATGTTCTTATGTTCTTATAGTTTCAGATTGATCCTGCCTATGGATGTCCTCGGAAGTATGAGGACCACCACTTGTGCCCTGGACACACACCCATCAGGGCCTTAAAAATCTTGCCGAGAAAAGTTATCAGACCATTAGTGAAAATCATCAACTCCTCCCTGACTGAGGGAACTCTCTCTAGGCCTTCGAAGGAGGCAGTTATTAGACTGCTCCTCAAAAAACCTTCACTGGCTAGGGATGAGTTAGCCAGTTACAGGTCAGGCTCCAATTTATCTTTTCTAGGGTTGGTGATAGAGCATGTAGTGGAAGAATGACTCCAGGGCTTCCTGGATGATACATCTGCCTTTGACCCATTTCAATCTAGTTTCAGACCTGGGTTTTGTACCAAAATGGCTTTAGTTGTACTGGTGGATGATCATTGTTTAAAGCTGGACAGGGGACTTTCATCCTTGTTGATACTGTTGGACTTCTCAGCAGCCTTTGACACAGTTGACCACTCCATTCTTATCCACCAGCTTGAATATGGAGTTGGTATTAAGGTTGTACCCATTTGGTGGTTTCACTAAAAAAACCTGTGTGACCAGGCACAGAGAGCCTCTACCGGATGTACAGAATCAACTGTGTGGAACTTATCTTGTGGAGCACCACAGGGTTTTATTCCTTCACCCATGCTCTTTAATATATATATATGAAACTGCTGAATGAGATTCTCTGGAGCTTTGGGTCGGATGTCATCATTATGCAAATATGACCAGGTGGCCAAGGCAGAACAAAGCAAAGCTGAATACAGAAAAGACAGTAATGCTGGTCAGGAAGGCTGATATTCTAGAGGGACTGAATCCACTTGTCCTAGATAGAATGACACTGGCCTTTTTAGAACAGGTCAAGAGCTTGGGCGTGCTTATGGACCCTGCTTTGTTGTTTGAAGAGCAGATTGGCATGGTGGCCAGAAGAGCCTTCTATCAAATGCATCTGATTTGCCAACTATCTTGTTACCTAGACTCAGCTGATCTGGCCATGCTGATCCATGTTTCTGTAACCTCACAGTTGGATTACTGCAAAGTGTTGTATATGGGGCTACCCTTGAAGACCACCCTGAAACTACAACTGATCCAGAATGTGGCAGCCCATCTGCTGTCAGGGGCTAGCTACTGGGAACATATGTTGCCCATTATGAAGCTGCTTCATTTGCTTCCAGTCTGCTTCTGAGTTCAATTCAAGCTGCTGGCTATGACTTTTAAAGCCCTTCATGACCTAAGACCCACATATTTGAAGGTCCATCTCCTTCCATATGTCCCTGTGCACCAGCTACAGTAATCAGACAGCCACCTGTTGGTTATCCCACCACTTAGGGTGGCCTGTCGGGCATCAACCAGAGCCCAGGCCTTTTCCATCTTGGCTCCAATTCTGTGGAATGGGCTCCTTGAAGAGATGAGGGGACCCCACTTTTTGGAGATCTGAATATAGCTATAAGGCCTGGCTGTTTACCAGGACATTTGAGGGGGCTTGAACAGCAAAGATCTTTTAAGGGGAGGGGAGGGATTTAGCATGTTATTTTCTCTTTAGTTTTAGTTGGAGATATTTTAATTATTGTTATATGCCTCCATGAACTGAGAGGAAAGGTGGGATATGAATGCTTAAATAAACATAAACAAAACATCATTCATTAATTCATTATCTATGTTCAGTGTTTGTACAGTGCCTGTTTCTTTTTCTTCAGAAATAGAAGATTTGGCACCTTCTGACCTGTAGGGCACTAAGCATATGCTTCATCTGACGATTAGTAAAGCCTGCTTCAGCAGCAAATTTTCCGGGGTCATCTGCATGCATTTATATAACCAGGGTCAGTTTTCCAGGACCAGTTAATTTGTCTTTGCAAGGGTGGGCCCAGGCAAAGTCAACATGACAAGGCTTCTCTGCCCTCCACCAGTATCCCCATTCTTCTACCATGTGGTGTTACCCAGCCTTTTCTAGTGGAAAAGCTTCGGCAGCCTGGATACTTGGGACTGGGGGAATAACATACCCCCATATTTCACCCCAGTTATACATGGCTAGATTTTTAAAAGGAAAATATCTCAAGCCACCATATTCAGTGAAGATGGTCATGTTTTGCAAGTGTGATGAATGGGTTGTAATACTTGTAATAACATTGGTGGGGGGAAAGGTCTCTTTTAGGCTATTTAAACCTCGATGAAAATGCATATGTTGTATTTTCCCACAACATTGTTCAAGTTCTGTTGTACAAAATTTTACCTGTTCTACACATGTGCTTCTGGCAGCTATTATCAGCCAGATAGTATCCTTCAAAGCATCTCTTGCACTCAGTTTGATCGAGGCACACTTCACAATGCTCAAAGCAAGGCTCACAGACATTGTCCTCTGAATGATAGTAGCCAAGGGGGCATTTCAGTCGACACTCCCCCAAGTAGAGGAACTGGTTGATGCCTTTCTTGTCTGTAAAGCAGAACACATGACACAACTGAATAAAAATGTTAGAGGAATTATTAAAGGTCAGGATCCCACTATCAATACCGTTTTATACCACCCTTATGATAACCCTACTGACATGGCTAAATCAAGTGGGGAGGTTTCTAATGTTTTGACTTTCTTTTCCAGCTTTGGTTATCAGCCCTGTTGTATCCTTATTGAGGTCCTACATGTGTGTGCTGCCATTCTGAGGTGAAATTGGTCAAAATAAATGTAGATTGATTTTGACAGAGCTCTCCCCCCACTCAAAATGGTGTCTTATGCTTTACTCTCATGCCGGTGCACCAGTGAAGGAGTGTGAATGTGGTCCAAAGAGTTTGATTCCTTCCTGTCCCTCTTTTGCAGCAATGAATGGGTGCCTATATTTCTGTGCAGGTAGCTGTGGAGTGGCTGGATGCTGATTGGTCAGCAACTCATTTTTAATCTATAGTAACCAGGAAGCCCACCTTCAGCCTCCTCCACTAACACCTAGAAATAGTGTAAATGAGCTGGGAGTCTGAAAGGAAGAGAGAGCTGGTCTAGGTGGAGTAATATGGGTAAACAAAAGTTTATTTACTTGGGGAGGGGAAACAGAGGAAAATAAATTTGGATGAAAATTTTATTTGGGCAAGGGGAATAAAATGGAGGAGAGGATGTAAGCTGTTTTGGATCCCTATTGGGGAGAAAATCAGGGCATGGATTAAGTAAATAAGTAAGTAAATAAATGAAAGATTGCACAATCTGGAGAAAATGAATAGAGAGGACACCTTCTGCTTCTCCCCAGAGAAGGAGAGAACTTTCTAAAGAAGTTGATGAGCAAAAGATGGAGGACAAATAAAATAAAATATTTTCTATGCAATATATAATTAACATGTGGCCACAGGATGTGATGGCCACTGACTTTGATGGCATTGAAAAGGGATTAAACACATTCACATTAGGATAGCTCCATCAATGACTATCAACTATGATAGCTAAATGAGTCCTCTATGTTTAAAGTCAATATGCCTCTGAATGCCAGTTGCTGCCTGATAACAATAAGAAAAAACTCCGGTTTCTGTGCCCCTGCTGTATGTCTTCTTGGGTACCTTTTGGGCTTATGTGTGACACAGCTGAACCATTGTTCTGATCCAGCAGGGATTGATGCTTTAAAGGATATGAATAGGGTCACAGAATCATAGAATTGGAAGTGACCTCCAGGGTCATCTAGTCCAACCCCTGGACAATGCAGGAAATTAGCAAATTTCCCCACATCCCCAGTGACCCCTGTTCCAAGCCCAGACGATGGCTCCAACCTCCCCCCCCAGGATCCTTGGCCAATCTGGCCTGGAGAAAAATTGCTTCCTGACCCCAAAGTGGTGATCAGTGTTTCCCTGGCTATGTAAGAAAGGGCCACAAGAACTAAGCACTGATGCAACCCATTCTGCCCTCCCTCTTATGATCTGTCAAAGTTCACAGACTCAGCATTGCTGTCAGATGGCCATAGAGCCTCTTTTTGAAAACCTCAAAAGGAGAGCTCGCCACCTCCCGAGGAAGCCTGTTCCACTGAGGAACCACTCTGTCAGGAAATTCTTCCTAATGTTTAGCCAAAAACTCTTCTGATTTAATGTCAACCAACTGGTTCTGGTCAAACCTTCTGAGGCAACAGAAAACAAGTCCGTACCATCCTGTATATGACAGCCCTTTAAGTATTTGAAGATCATTATCATATCACCTCTCAGTCGTCTCCTCTCCAGGCTAAACATACCCAGCTCCTTCAACCTTTCCTCAAAGGACTTGGTCTCCAGACCCCTCACCATCTTTGTTGCACTCCCCTGGACATGTTCCAACTTGTCTATATCCTTCTTAAATTGTGGTGCCCAAAACTGAGCATAATACTCTAGGTGAGGTCTAACCAGTGCAGAGAAAAGTGTTACCATCACTTCACATGATCTGGACAGTACACTTCTGTTGATACAGCCCAAAATCACATTTGCCTTTTTAGCAACCATGTCACACTGCTGACTCATGTTCAGTGTACAGTCTACCAAGACTCCTAAATCCTTTTTGCACATATGACTGCCAAGATTCCCCCATACTATAATTATGCATTTGATTTTTCCTACCTAAATGCAGAACTTCACATTTATCCCCACTGAAATTCATTTTATTTGTTTTAGTCCAGTTTTCCACCCTGTCAAAATCATCCTGTATCCTGACTCTGTCTTCTACTGTATTTGCTACCCCTCCCAATTTAGTATCATCTGTAAATTGAATAAGCATTCCCTGTATTCCTTTATCCAAATCATTTATAAAGATGTTAAATAAAACAGGTCCCAGAACAGATCCTTGAGGCACTCCACTTGTCACTCATTTCCAAGAGGATGAGGAACCATTAACAAGCACTCTTTTGGTCTGTCAACCAGTTACAGATCCATTTAATGGTAATAGGATTCAAACCACATTTTGACAACTTGTCAACAAGAATGTTATGTGGAAGGTTTTCAGAATTCTTAGTGAAATCAAGATAAATTATGTCTACAGCGTTCCCCTGATCCAACAAGATAGTAACTTTCTTGAAAAAAGAGATAAGGCTAGTCTGACATGACTTGCTCTTGAGAAACCCATGCTGGCTCTTAGTAATCACAGCCATCCTTTCTAAGTGCTCAAGGATTGACTGTTTGATTATTTGTTCTAAAACTTTTCCAGGTATAGAGCTCAAGCTTACAGGTTGGTAGTTACATGGATCCTCCTTTTCCCCCTTCTTGAAGATGGGGACAACATTTGTCCACCTCCAATCTTCTGGCACCTCACCTGTTCTCCAAGAATTCTTGAAAATAATGGACAGAGGCTCAAAAATTACATCCGCAAGTTCTTTTAGTACCCTTGGATGCAGTTCATCTGGCCCTAAAGAAACTAGATGTTTATGTTCTACCCCTAGGCCAATTCTAGGCTGCAACTCCCTTCCCTCATCATGTGTTCTGTTTTTTCCATGTTGAGCACCATTTCCCTCACAAGAGAATACTGAGGAAAAGTAGGCATTGAGCAGTTCTGCCCTTTCTTCATCACCTGTTACAATTTCACTTCCCTGTCCCCGCAATAGGCCTACCATGTCCTTGCTCTTTTTCTAACTTTGAACATAAGAAAAGAACCCTTTTTTGTTGTTTTTAGCATCTCTCACTAGCCTGAGCTCATACTGAGCTTTAGCTTTCCTAAATCTCTCTCTACAAGCACTGGTTGTTTATATTCATCCTTAGTTATAAGGTCCTCCTTCCATTATCTAAAGAAGCCTTTTTTATTTCTCAAGTCTTTAGAAAGCTGTTTATGGAACCACCTTTGCTTCTTTAGCCCTCTCCCATCTTTCCTTCTCATTGGAATAGTTTGTGATTGTGCCTTCAATATTTTGCTTTTAAGAAATTCCAATCTCTCTTGAACTCTGTCCTCCTTAAGTATTTCTGACCATGGGATTCTACCCAGCATCACTTTAAGTTTGTCAAAATTAGTTTTCTTGAAGTCCAACCTATATGTCTGACTATGTACAGCTTTTCCCTTTCCCAAGACTGTAAATTCCAAAATTACATGGTCACTACCAGGGTGCTCACTATTTTGACTTCGTCAACCAGTTCTTCCCTGTTTCTGGAAAATGAAGTTGTCAGCAAGACAAGTCAGGAATTTATTGGACCTTTCATTTTTAGCAGAGTTGGACTTCCAACAGATATCTGTTTAATTGAAATTTCCCATGACCACCATGTCCTGTCTCTTTGAGAATTTTATAATCTGTTCTAGGAGTGTTTCATCCAAGTCCTCTGCATGGCTTGGTGGCCTATAGCAGATCCCCACCATAATATCCCTATTATTTCTTACTCCTTTTAGTAAAAATATGGTCTTCCCATAATGGGTTCCATGCCTATATGTTAGAGATGAGTCCTGGGTCTGGAAAGGTTTAGAAGTACTGCATGGAATTAGAGGTAGGATTTAGGTCTGGGGGGATTCAGACCTAACCTCTATCTTTTATTCAGCCTGTGGCCTTCAATAAGTCACACTGGTCTAGTTTTATAGTCTGTGTCAGGGTTACCACCCTCAGGTTGGAGCCTGGAGTTCTCCTGGAATTACAACTGATCTCTGAACTTCAGAGATCAGTTCTTCTGCAGGAAATGGCAGCTTCAGAGAGCATCACATCTCTACCAAGCTCCCAGTCCTCCTCAAACTCTTGTCTCCCCAAGCACCACCCCCAAATCTCCAGGAATTTCCCAAGCCACAGTTGGCATCCTGAGACTCTGTATGCAATATATTCTGAGGAGAGGTGAGTGACTACCAGATACTTTCTTTGAGGTGGCACCTCACTTATGAAATTCATTCCCTGTATGTATTTTCCATGCTTTGGCTAATTATTGTGCAGTTTGGTTGTTTGGAGTTCATTGTCTGTTTGCATGTAGCCATTTTAATCTAAATATTAAAGGGTGAATAGAAAAAGAAAAGTTCTTTGAAAGTTTTCCAACAGCAGGTTTGGTTACAGAGCATATTCATTCTGTGAAGCATTCTGGTGCTGTGAATACCCTATGGCATAAAGCAATTACAGTCTGATATCTGTGCATGGTTTGTCTGATTCACCTTGTTTAAAACTCCTGCCAAGTTAGTGAGTTCATTTTGTCAGAAGTGATAATTAGATAGTAAAGGTAAAGGTTCCCTTGCTCGAAAGCCAGTCGAATCCAACTCTAGGGTTGCGATGCTCATCTCCATTTCAAAGCCAAAGAGCCAGCGCTGTCTGAAGACGTTTCCGTGGTCATGTGGCCGGCATGACTAAACACCAAGGCGCACGGAATGCTGTTTCCTTCCCACTGAAGTGGTACCTATTTATCTACTTGCAATTTCTTGCTTTCGAACTGCTAGGTTGGCAGGAGCTGGAACTAGAGACGGGAGCTCACTCCGTCATGTGGCACCCAGGTCTCGAACTGCTGAACTACCGACCTTCCACAGCCTGCAGTTCAGCGTCTTAACCACTTGAGCCACCACAGCTCCTAATTAGATAGTAGATATATAGAATTATATCTACTACTACATGCCTACATTTTGGCTGATGGTCTTTTAAGAAGACAAAATTGTGCTGTGAATAACACAATTTCAAGGTAATGGCACTGAAGGAAAAACACATTGCAATAGATCATACAACATTCTGTCATTTGCTTCATAAATCTTTTAACGTAAAATCTCTAACTATGCAACTATTTAGAACTTTCCAGGTTAATCCAGGAAACAACTTGAGATCAGCCGCCTTATTTTCTTGCCAGCTGCAAATGCAACCACCTGCTACCATTGCATGCTAGGTGGGCTGAGGAAACCCATCTCTAGTCTCTGAAGAAACCCATCTCTTGTCTCTGCAGGAGAGAACCTTAGCCCCCCCACCTCTTGACCAATGGCAGCTACTTCTATTCAATCATTGGCTAGGGTGTTGAAAGAGTGAGAGAGAAAAGGTGTTATTCAACAACAACAACACTAGACACATTGGCTGATTAACAGATTTTTTAAATAGCTATCCAATATGGGTCACTGGGATGCAATATTATACTGGAGATCCCAATACAAGTCGGAGGGTATGGGAGCCAAGAAAATATCAGATGTACAGAATGATAATAACTACATAATAACTATGCATGTATATTAAAAGCTAACCACTGCCTTTTGCAAGATAATCAGGTAAGTGACTGTTCAGTCCACTATCAGGTATGCGGTAAAAGCAAAAGAGTAAGAAGGTGGTAAAAGAAAGAGCATGTCCTTACCTGTTCCACAAGCTGTGCACTTGGTAGGTTCACTTCCATTGCATTCCTTACACGTGTGATGGCACAAATGACACTGATTTTGAAATTCAAATTTTCCTTTAGGGCACCGGAGAACACAGCGTCCATCATCCAAAAGTCTATTACAAAAGAGGAGAGGGGAATAGAATACGAGTGCCAAGCAATAGAGCAGTATCTTCTTCTTAAAGAACAGGCTCAAAGGACCTCTGAAAGCGAGTGCCATACTTGGTTTTATTTATGACTTATATGCCTTGCACTTTGTTCTCTTTTCTACGTGGAACTTATTTATGACATTTGGCAAGATAGAGTAAGGACAGCTAAGCCTTGAACTTGAAGTTATTTTATATTGCCAAATATAACCAAGTGTTTCACTGACAATCACCATTGATCCCATGCCTTCTGCCTCGCCCACAGAAGTGTTCCAAAGGTCTATTAAAAATGCGTGAAGAATCAATAATTTTTCATGGACCTGCCTTTACAAAACCTATGTTTTGCTGTACAATTTGATTGCATTTCTTGCTCTGTTTGGTTTGTTCTGTCACCTCAGGAAATCCTAGCTCTAACTTTAAAAACAACAACAACACTAGACACATTTTATGATGGCTTTCTTTTGGCAGCTGAATAATAAATTGGCTTTTGCAACAATGTGTGTGAATTGTCAACAGAAGGCAAATGACTGTCATCCTAGTGTGTTGAGCCTCATTTTAGTTTCCTTGCATTTCACTCAAAATGTATATGGAAAAGGGAAGAAATGTATTACATTATTAATATACTGTGATCGATATACTACAGATACGTTGGTGTAAATATGAGCCGATGCATTATAACCAGTGTGTGATATGCACATCTATGGAGTATCTAAAGTTGTCAGCTCCAGCTTCAGAAGTTCCTGGAAATTGGGGGATGCTGCCAGGGAAGAGCAGTTAGGGAGGGGAGGAAGCTCAGCAAGGATGTGATGCCACAGAGGCCACCCTCTGACCTATAGGTATTGTTTGTGTAATGTGCCATCAAGCCTCAGCCAACTTATGACAACCCCAGCAAGGGGATTTCAAGGCAAGTGAGAAGCAGAGGGGGTTAGCTGTTGCCTTCCTCTGCAGAGCCTTCCTTGGTGATCTCTCTTCCAAGCATTGGCTCTGCTTAGCTTCCAAGATCTGTCAAGACTGGGCTATACCATGCTGCCTTTCCCCATACCTATATGTATTACCTAAAGGCAGAGCTATTTTGGGGCAGGAACGCACAGGAACAGAGTTCCGGCTGGCTTCAGAGTTGGCCATGCCCATTACAGCCAAAACCTCTCTGTGCGTGGCTACAGAGGGAAGGCATGGAGAGCAACCCCCACAGTGACTCTGAGGAGGGCTGCCAGGGCCCCCCCTGGAAGGATTGGGGAGGCATTTAAATGCCTCCCCGTGCCTTCCCTGGCCTGTCCTCCCCTGCCTTCCCTTCCCTCCAAGGGGGGGGGCTTGCCCAGGCTCCCTGCAGCCACAGAGCACCCAGGGAAACCAAGGGCCTTCAAGAGGGGGCTTACCCACCACCCCCTATAGATGGAAAGCCTGAGCACCAGGTCGTGACATCACAGCAATGGCGATGAGAGTAGTCATAACATTCCCTGTGTGGTTATGTGGGGCTAAGCAGAGGGCTGCTGTTAAGTGTGCATCACACCCTGTGTAATGATTTCAGTTAGTTGGTTGTGTTCCTTTAAATGTTTTGTTGAATATAGCAGAGTTAGAGAGTTTGGAGTTAGGAGTGTGAGGAGAATTTGGCAGTTTGAATTCAGTTGAAGGAGTGTTCGGTTGGAGAAAGACTTCAGTAAAAGTTGGCAGTGGGTGTGAGAGCTGACAGAAAGGTAGGTTGTTTTCACTTAGTGAGCCAAAAAATAGTGGAATAACTATTAAGCGAAATATGTAGTGAACTGTAGTGTACTGTGGTGAAATCTTATTGAAGCAGTCTGCTAACTGTGAGGTCTGGTTTGGTGTTACAAGCTGAAACACTTTCAGTATTTACTGGGTTAATGATGTTTGTTAAGTCACATGTTTGTTAGTGATTTGTTTGCATTTTATGGCTTCTCTTCCCCTCTTGTTGTTTCTTTGTTCTTACCAAGAAGAAGCTGGCTATTCTGCCATTCCAGTTTAGCTGTGAGGATGTAGTTTGGGGTTGGTTTGGGGTTGTTGGGGGTTTTGGGGTTTTTTTTTTTACACAGTGGCCGTCTTTATTTTCACGGAAGGAAGAGGATTCCTCTTGCTTGCTTTTGGAGGACTCTGGACGTGGTGGGTTGATTCCCCGAAGCTTCCCTTTCCCCTCCCTTCCCCCCCTCTTTGCAAAAGAGAGACACTTGCAAAAATCAGGGTCTCCCCCCCCCCAAAAAAAATGGCAGGAACCCTAGTTTTGGAAGGGAATACCAGGAGATTGGAGGGAGGGGGAGGCTCGAAAATGTGAATCTGACCAGGATTCTAAGGGTGGAGGCTAGGGGGGAAGCAGTTGTTGCTGAAATGGGGATGAGAAGGAATCACATGTGTTCATGCATTTAAATGCAGCTACTAAATCAGATGTCAGTGCAGGAGTGCATGTAAATCATCTTTAAAAGGAATTAAGGTAGCATTGTCAAAGAAGCCAGTAGAACATATTATATGGACTGTGTCTATAGCATGTCTAAAGTCTGTGGAAGCATTAGATGAAAGTGAATGTAGTCTTTTTGATGGCGTTTGTGACAATGGCCACTCTGGCATTGTGTACACCAGGATGATAACGTTGATAGCAGTCAATACATTCCTGAACAACTATTGTAAAAAAGAAAATGGGCAAAGATTGTCACAAACAACACAGAGGAAATTGCAAACTTTGCAGAAGTAATGTAGTTGCCTTTCACATTAATTTGCCCCTGAACTGCAACAACGTGAGTTGAAATGACAACTAGGGAGATTTAGATTCATTGAAGGCCACAATGTGTAGTTTCTGTATTTTTCTCTAATTTACTAATTTACTCAAAAGACGTTCCATAGGAAGATTGATTGTTGTACTCTCTTTCTATTACTCACAACGAACTTTGTACACCAATATCCAGTGTAGCTGGGTTTTTTTGGTAACTGGAGATTATAATTGAAGTTTACTGTATGTGAAAACTTCTTACCTAAGTATGAGTTTGTGCATATTAATATCTCATGCTGTGTCAATGGTAAATAAAAAGTAATACTGAAAACCAGAAGTTATTAAACTCTTAGTATTATTTGACAATACTATCATACAACAGACATCCACCACTTTCCCCTATTATATGCTTGTAAATTATACGAAACATACACTCAAATATGCAAGGGAAACTGAACTCAGTAACACTGTAAGCTAGTGTGAAGAATCTGGAATACTGCAGTAAAAGAATCAAGAGAATATCTTGTTGAGTTCACGTGAAACTGCAAGTTAAAACACTTGTGACAGTAGCTGGCAACTGCAGAGTTCAGGGACTGTTATGACTACCTTTGACGACGTCAAAGGTTATGACGTTTTGTGAGGCCCTAATTTGGTTTGGAAGTATTTGTGTTGGTTAGGTACTTATTTATTTCATTAGATTGGTGAGTACTTTGACTCATCCAAGCATGTGGGAACCACCCAAACCAGCCACTCATAACTGAATGGTCCTGGGGAATGGAGGGGAATGAATTAATCCCTCAGTGCTGCACATAAACGCTTGTTCCTTTGCACTCCATGCAACATTTCTCTGCACAAGTTTAGTGCAGGCAAGAAAAAGCAAGGCATGACCTGTGGACATTTTGAAGTGGAGCTAAGTTAGAATTGCCCAAATGCTTGCAAACTCAATTGGGCAACTTTTTTAGAGAATTTATACATTGGAGGGATGTGAGTTTAATTAGTTGTACAGTTCACATTGTAATTAGTAAACCTTCGTTTTACCCATGTTGTGAAACCTTAGTTTTACCCATGTATTTTGCCTGGTGTCATCATTTCTGAATATGAATGTATTTCCAAATACAGGCCTGTATCAAATCTGCCTGCTCAAGGTAAAGTGATTGAAAGGGTAATAGTGGAGCAGGGTTTTCTGCCTGATGCATCTGCCGTTGAACTTTTTGCGGTTTGGCTTTGTGGCAGAGATGGCTTTGATTGCTCTGGTGAATGATCTCTACGTCAGATCCTTGAGTGAGACAATGTGAAGCTTTAAGTTGGCTTTAATTAATGAGTCAATGACAACCAGCTCACTGTCATTTTGAATAAACTGTGTTCTTGGCCAGTGCCTGGATACAATGGTTGGCAAGTCTGACATTCTGGGATAAGTGAGGCTGGCCCTTGTGAACAGTTTCTTAATTATTTTGGACTAGGGCTGCTGTTGTGAAATCAGGTCAACATGGTTAATTACATCTTGTGCATAAATTATCTCTACTTCTAGGCTCAACCAATCTGGCAACATTGTTCCATGCTTCTATAATCTTAAAGGTAGACTGCTGCAATGTGTTCTAGATGGGGCTGCCCTTGGCAACAACTGAAGCATGCAGGTTTGACCCAATAAAAATATCTTAACTGTCTGCCTACTTGTTTCTGGGTTCAGTTCAAGGTGCTAGTTCTTACCATTAGAGACCTTCTTGTCCAAGGTGTCATATGCTTAAAAGATTGCTTCACTTTCCCCATTTGCCTCTCCTTTCCATGGCCTCACCAAAGCCAAATAGATTTGCCTTAGCATGATCACAAGCCTTTTGAGCAGTGGCTCTGTGCTTTTGGAATGGCCTTCCAGAGGAAGTGAAATTCTTAATTGCTGGCAGGGGCCAGTCCGTAGAAAAAGAGGTGCAGGAGCTCATTAGCATAACTCATTAGCATAACTTATTTGCATATGCCACACTCCCTGACATCACCGGAAGTGTGTCAGAAGGCAACACCCACTGCTCAGGCTCCACTAGACTGTTTTGGATTGCTAGCTATTGGGGGGGGGGACGTGCAGATCTGTCCTTGCAGAGGAGGGAGAGCTTGTACCTGAATAAAACTTGGTCTTAAAGGTGCCACTGGACTGTTTTGGACCGGGCTCTGCAACTTACCTGGCTGCTTCTTGCTCTGACTGAGGGCTGCTGGGAGCAGGGGGTGGGGCTTGTTGCATGTGCCCACCCCCTGGGCTCTTTACTGCCGGAGCTCCGCTCCTGTGCACTCCTGCAGGAAATGACCCCTGATTGCTGGTAATTTTTAGGAAATGGTGCAAAGCTGTTATTAAGAAGGGCGTTTGAGGGAGAGGGGTTTTTTTTAATGACATCTTCTCTGGATATTTATTTACTGCTGTTCTATTGGCTGTGGTGGTAAATGCTGTTGCTGTACAGTGCCTAGGTTTTTCAAAACCCATTTTGACTGCACTGAGTCCCCTTTTAAGAGTAAAGGTGAGATATAAAAAACTGAAATAAATACATGTAAATAAATGATTGGGAGCATTTAGAGTGTTAGCAACACAGTGCTGCTAACACATTATAGAAAATGCATGGGGCCTCTTTGGAAGGATGTTGCCAACAAAACTTAACACAAATGAAGAAAGAATTTTTCTCCTTTATAATGAGAAATATGCAGCATGTAGATGCAAATTAAATAACAATTAACTGAAATAAAGGGAGGAAGGGAAGGAATTTCTGTGTTGCATTAAAAAGAAATAACAGTCCTATAATTATTTGAATAAGGGAATATCCTGACACCAGATTTAACATAATATGAAATATTGCTTTGTGAATATTTCCCATACACAAGTTTTTCCAAAGGACTTTCAGTGATACAAAACCCACAAGACTTATTTCATCCTTTGTCAAAATGAAAGAAAAGCTCATAGTAAGAACTCCTCTCTGCTGAATGTCAGGTTGCATTATATAAGTGTCATTCATTGCTTGCTTAAATCCAAGCCATTTATAGACCATAAAGAACCAGAGGACCCAGGAGACTCTGAGGCTTCACAAAGGTCCATTTCCACTAAATTAAAACTATCATGCTCCAGAGCTCTTTATTTTATTGTCCTTGTGTCTTATTTCTGTACTGAGGAATTGTTATATTTCATTTTTCTTTCTTGCTCCTCATTACTTCCTGTTGGATATTTGTACAACTCTAAAGCCACTGAAAGTGTATTAGGAATGACCTCTAGAGGGCTGAGGAGAAAGGGGAATACAGCAATAAAAATTGAGAGAGAAATGAGAACTCATATATAGCTTTTAGGATAGATGAAGTAAAAAGTTAAAGTCATTTTCTGTATGAAAATATTCAGGTCAGTGTTAGGAGGTGAGAAAAGATCCTAATATCTTACTGTATCTCTTTATACAAAATTATCAGAAATTCTCCCATAATTTTGTAAGCTTCCAAATACACAACACTTTTAGGTCCAATTAGACATTTTGTGAGGCCATAGGCTGAGTCAATTGTGATAAATAATAATGGTCATCACATGTTCAACTTGCAATTCGACTCAGAAAGCAACTTGAAAAGTAGCATAATACATGTAGAAGAAGCTGCAACCTTTAAAAGTGTTAGAGACTCATAACTAGTTAATACGTACCTTGTGGATACACAGCGGATGCAGTCCTTTGAGGTTGGTCCTATGCACTTAGAACACGAAGCATCACAGAATTGACAGTGACCACCAGGATCAATATATTCTCCTGGTAAATAAAAGCTTATTGGTTACTTAATCCCCTTTGTATATTACAGACCATCTTTATAAAGCAAGGCATTGTACCAGCAAATGAAACAAAAATCTGATCAGTTGTCACTGGCTTAAAAAAAGGCAAGCAGATATTGCAAATACCCTAAATTTACAGAACAGCTGTTTTCAAATACTTTCTTAGGAGGGTAGTTTATGTTGACTATGAGATATATATAAGTTCTTTGAAATGATGCATTGCTAGAGTTCAAGAAACAATAAAGAAGCAAAAAAAAAAGATTGTAGTGGCATAGTTTGAGATCTCTGAGGGTGAACTTGGTATCATGATCATAGCTGTTTGCCTTCCAGTTTTGAAATTGTGTGATTATGATTGACTTGTATAAGGCACAATAGGGATTAAAACCTATAGTATGTCCCATAAGGATCTTCTAATGACTTTGTGCAATGTAAACAATCCTTAGAAATATCCCTCAGATAAGATGGAACCAATGTGACAAATTTAACATATTCTTCTGAAGGGATAAGAATAAAAATGTCTGGGCAGATATGGGTCTTTTGATGAAGGAAAGCTCATCTATATCTCCCATAACTCTCCACGCCTCTTTTTTAAACATCCTGGAAGTGTTAAAAGAGAAAGTGTAACTTGTATTCCCTTTTTTGGCACTTTTGATAATGGATGAAAACACCATTAGTAATTTAGAGTAGACAGTGTTTGATTACAAAATGCTTGAGTAAGAAAACATACAGTTAACTAGCAGCAAACAGCACAGAAAAAGGCTATTGTGGGCCACAAAAGCTTTGTGAAAGAAGATGGGAAACAATTTAAAGGAGCTGATTTGATTAATCATAGCTTGGGGAAGCCCATGTTCCATAGAAATATAGATTGCATATAGAAGAATCTCCAAGTGGGGAGTCTATACAAATGGGGGGCTGGACTGAATTCAAAAATAAATTGTGGGCATAACTTGCTGTACTATATCCTTCAGAGACAAAGAAGTAGCATCTCTCCAATAGAAAATTCTGAACTGACATGGCTCCAAACTAATTTGGAATGGTCTGTAACAAATGAAGTGTTGTCCATGGAGGGATTTGCAAACATGCCCTGATTTCCAGGAATTGTTAGCACATTCATATCTGGCAGGAAGTGAAAATAGCAAATTTCTCTGCTTTGCCTTCAATAATCTTTTTATCTATAAACTGAAGAGAATAATATGTATATTCTGTTTTATTGCTAAATACTGAAGAATAACACAAATATTAATGAAGAGATTAACATATTTATCAGATGTTTATATTTGGTGTTATACATGTTTATGACATACCAAGCAGCAATCCACTCTCCCATGACCAGGGTATCTCTATAGCGATAATTGGAAACAGCAAAGAAAAACAGAAAACAACTGTGAGCTGAATATCCCGCAAAAAAGGTATACAAAAGGAGACTTCAATGAAGTGAAATGCATGTATAGTCATATAATCCCTCATAGGAAAATACAGAAGCCAACAAGATCCATAATAGGAAAATACGGAGTCCAAAGAAAATATCCAACACTTTTCCTAGGTGGTTTTCAGTGTTTCAGACTTCTGGTCCTTCCTCAGGAACAAAGAACTGTGGAAGTACAAAATTACAATAATACTATTTTAACAATATTACTTATATTACTTTTTAAAACAATATTTCAAAAATACAAAAGAGTCCTATTAAATTAATAACATCCTTATACTATTGTCACTGTTGCATAGAGTCTCATTCAATCTTACCAACCATTGGGAGTCTCATTCCATTTCCTTATAGCATAATACTATTCTGTTTCTCTGTAAAAGAGAATTCCTCCTTAGAATTTAAGAGTATATATTTAAGAACATTTTAAGAAACAGCACAATGTATTTTCCTATGCGGGATTATATGACTATACATGCATTTCACCTCATTGAAGTCTTCCTTTGTATACATTTTTGCGGGATATTCAGCTCACAGTTGTTTTCTGTTTTTCTTTGCTATTTCCTACTGTGAGCTGTGCTGTTTGTTGTGATAATTGGAAACCGGCATTAGCACTGCGCTTGATCTGCTGGTGGTCCCTGGCCCCAAAGATGTCTGCCTAACCTTGACCAGAGCCAGACCCTTCTCACCTCTGGCACTGACCGAGTGGAACACTCCCCCTGCTGAGATCTGGGCCCTGCAGGACCTCTTACAGTTCCACAGAGCCTGCAAAACAGAGATGTTCTGCCAGGCCTTTGGTTGAGGTGGCAGAGACCTATTTATTTTGGCTTCCCCTTCCTTGCATTGCTTGTTATATGTAATCTATACTGTCTTTCATCTGCCCCATCAGCATCAGTTACCATTCACCTACACATGTGGGGGGAGCCTATGCAAGACTAGATAGAGATGAAGTGATTAGATGATGCCATCAATTGTTATTACTGTTATTTATTGATGTTATTTTATTGTTGTTTAATGCTTGGTTGTGAAGTTTTAGAGGTTGGATGGTGCATCTACAGTTTGTTGTAACATGCCCTGAGCCTGCTTGCATGGGAGAGCAGGCTAAAAGTCTAACAAAATAAATAAATAAAGAAGCTTAATGTCAGAAAATTAATTTGGTATGTCAGATGGTGAACTCTTTTTCTTTTTGCATTTTAGAGCATGGCTGCCTTGCTAAAGATGTCCTTGACACTTGAAATCCAGATACAACCTTTATTGACATGTTTACCATTATTCTCAGTTTCAGTGAGTTATTGAGAAGTGCCTTTCCTTTGAAAAATATCTTGATCCCTCTCTAACATACTCATATTTTTCCATGTTCAGTCCAAGTGGCTTGAATGTCAATTAATGCAACTACTTGCCAGCCTCAACCACATCTGGCTGTGGCTATTTTGTAGCCAGTCAGAACGAAAGACCCCATGTCAGAATGGAGACTAGTGAATCTGGATGAAGGATAGAGCATTGCTCTCTCCAGACTACTAAAAACTGATGTATGAGCACATAGGTAGTTGCTTTATGTTGCTTTTGCTTCTTGTTGCTTTGCTAGAATAAGTCAAATGGAAACTGAACCCCTGTAAGATGACACAAGACAGAAATTACCTGTAGCTAGAGTTTCCATCTTTCTTTTTCCTGACAATTCATGACTACCAGAAGTATAACAGGTGCAAGTTTTTCCACCGCTGCACCAATATGCTGGGAAATGATGCAGCTCTTGCATTCCTACTTGTACCACAACTTCCCTCTCAAGGGCACCACAGATAGCAACCTTACCAACTGGCAGATATTGTAACAGAATTCCTGCAAGACGAATATGGTATCACAAACTCCATCCAGTTGTAACAGTTTGAAGGGGGGAAACTATCATAGGTATCCCCTATCAGCCATGAAGCTCTGTGGGACAGTGACTTTCTCTCAGCCTAACTTCCCTCACAGTGTTGTAATGAGGAAAAAATGAATCATATATCCTGCCAGATCTCCTCAGAGTAAAAGCAGGACAAAAATGTATCCAGATGAGTTTCTGGAGGTGAGATCAGTGACAGAGCCAACAATTCAGAATTCTAAAATATATTTAAAATGTTCTTTTCTACCTACTTTGTCACAGAAATGAGAGCCTCCTCAAACTGATACTGCCCTGTCATTTTTAATGGTGCTGATTTCTTCTCCATTTTCCTTCATGCAATGCAATCTGGAATTTATCTCCCCTTTTCTTTAATAAATTTGCCTTTCTAAATATTAAGGAAGGTACAATGCTTGCATTGCAAGAGTGAAGATGATAAGCTGATTTTGTGATGCAACTGATATTGTATTAACATATTTATTCATTTAAATATTTATACACACCCTTTCCCTTGTAGCTCAGTTGGCTTACAATTCCAAAGTTAAAAACATACAAAATACAATTGAACACCATTCTCCCCATATAATTGATATATGTAAAGCTTTATTTCAGGATGAATCCAGCAGTAACTTTCCCCTAATGCCATGCACTTCTCTCCATGGAACAGAACTTTCCTGCCTCACCAGTCCTGCTGCAGTCTACTGAGTTCTCCTCAGGAACATCATGAGGGTTGGAGGGGAGGATTAGTGAACATTGTCATTTCTTTTGCTGGCAGAAAATTGCCACTAGACTTTTTGTTTGCTGTGGTGAATGCGAGCAAAGTTTCCATGAAAAATTCAGAAAAGGGTCTATTAGACATATACTTCTTCCTTTCTTCCTGGACTCTGAGACAAATGTGCCTTATCCATCACATTAATCTCCCCTTTCTTCCAAGGAATTCAGGGTGGTATTCATGAGTGAGGTAAATGCATGTTTATTATTCCTTGCAACAACCCTGAGAGAGATGGCTAGGCTGAGAGAGAATAAGCAGTCTAAGTTCAACCAGTGAGTTCAACCACTGGTAATCTCAGCCAGTCAGGGATTTGAACCCAGGGCTATTGTCCAAATCATATACCATACTGGCTCTCAACATATTGAACTTCTGAGTAACATGTAGAAAATGTCATGTCCAGTTAGGTACTCAGACAGCAGGGTCTTATGCATCAGAGTTGCTGCTTCTTATGCCAGAATAAAAATATGAATAGATACATTACTGGCACCTATGGTGGCCTTGGCTAGACAACTAAATTGTCTTCCTTTTGAGCACTTCAAAAGCATGAGACTCACTGCTGCTGCTTCAGTACCCCCCCCCCCATTTTAAAGAGCTCCATTAGTATGTGATCTCAACTAATCAGGGATCATGTAGTGAACATGATTACTTCATAATTTAAGAGTTATATTTTAAAACAAAAATAGACCCTGAGAGGGTGAAGGGAGCCAAACCCTGCCACATTACCTTGCTGCATGTCAGCATTTATCTTCAGCCCAGCTTGGATACTAGAAGTAAGCTACAAGAAAAATGAATAATGCACTGCAGAGCAGGAAGATAAGGAGGGGAGGGCCAGAATTTAGCTCCCCTCAACCACATTTTCATTTTTAAAAAACAAAAAGATGAATGCTACCTGCTCCCAAAGAACTGCTATTGCACCTCATTTTCAAAATACTGCGATAAAGGTTTACCCATGTGTTCAGCACTATTGAGAGACATCCTTGCTAAATACAGAGATGTAATTGAGCATTTCCTGCTAGTGATTTCCTCTAATTGCTAAAATTACCCTCTGTCACCCAAAGTAGCTATTGAAAATATAGTTTACAATTTTTTATGTTATATATCTACAGAAAAGCAACATGGAATCATTGCAGTACAAGTGATCTTTTGGGGAAATACCAAGCATAGATGACATCCTTTCCTATATAAACTCCATATATTATGTAAAATACTGATTTCCTCAGGGCATGGATCTGGTACATGTGATTCTGATCTATGCCATATAATGAAACACCTATGACACTACTGGGTGCGCTAAGAGGATAATTATGCAACAATGCAATGGACAGGATTTTCACACAGCAAGAAAAGTAAACTAATACAATGCAAAGATATTTTGCAATGAAAAGACCTGTGAGTGTTCCTTTGAACTATGATTTTCCCTAAGAACATAAGAGAAGCCAATGTTGGATCAGGCCAATGGCCCATCTAGTCCATCTAGTCCAACAATGGGCCATCTAGTCCCTGGCTATAGAATCTGTTGATAGAATATTAGCCCTGTATTCAATCATATATTACCCATTACTTTTTCTCTTTTTGTAATGTCTGCTGCACTGTGTAAGCTTTTTATTTTTTCTTGAGCCTCTGTCATAGTCACTACATTGGGTAGCACTGGTAGACAGTGGTCACATTTCCAGAAAGAATGTAAAAAAAATCAATTGGATCACAATCTTCAAATAAAATACTCACAACAGTAGTCTCACACACCTTGCTGCTTCTACCTTTCATGTTTTTCATTCCTGTCATGATTTGGGCTGTGCAAGCAAGGCCTAGTAGGCCCAAGGGACATAGCTAGCAGTAGGGAAGGCTGGGCCTACAAACCACAGAAGGCTTTGGGAAGTTTTGGTGCCGATTTTGGCCAATAGGGAAGAAGAGGGCTGGGGAATAAAAGAACTGGTGCAAGAAGGGAAGCTGTTCTTCTTCCCAGGGAACAGGGCCAGAAGGAAGGCTGCTGTGGGGAAGAAACCCTCATCCTGAGGGAAAGGTGAGTAGTCTAAGGCCACTTGAGATAGTGAGCTAGGGACAGTATATTTAGACGTGTTATGGCATTTGATTTCTTTTCCTTTCACCGACTTACTGTTATTATTCCTGCACCTTGTTTGTTTGCCCTCCTATAACATAAACCATTTTAATTGTTCCCTCTGCCTGGTCCTCATGCTCATTTTGGCTAAAAGGGAGGTCTAAAGGCCTGGGAGGGTACTCTGGGCCTTCTCAGAGGAGCCTGGAACCAGAGTGGTGGCACGTCAAGTGACACCCCACTTGAGCCGTGTCAGTTCCCTAGAGTAAATCTGGAGCATAATTAAAGTCAGCCCCGTAGCTAGGCATATTTTTGGGAGGGGGTGTGGGGGGGCTGCCTGGTAATTAAATCAAAGTTAATTCGTGAAACTCCTTAAAAGTCAGCCTTCTCCTAAGGGAGCCCTGCACCCCCACCAGACTCCAGGTCAAGTCGGGGCGGGGGTAATGCCCAGCAGCCACAACTTCCCTCCCCTCCCCACCAGCAATGGCATGGGGAAAGCACAACTGGAGACTGGGCAATCACCATTGGGTTCTCTTCTGGGCAGGTGGCAACAGCGGTGGCTGAAGAGCAGCAACAGCGGGATGATCCCCAGCAATGCCTGAGCCAGGGGTGGGGGACGCCTCCTCCTCCTCCCTCTCCTAGTTGGGCAGGCCAGCACTCAGCCTGCCCTTCCTCCCCCGGAGCACTGCATACCTGCTCAAGTTGTGAAGCTATGCAGGGAGAAATAGGCAGTGGACAGCAGCATCCAGGAGGAAGATTGGCAGGGGAAGGGGAAGCAAGAATGGGAAGAGGCAGCAGGAGACTCTCTCCGCCCACCTGCTCATGCTAGCCCAGCACCTGCCTGCCCGCCCAGCACCACCGCACCACCGAGCAAGCCAGGCACCTCCTGCTGCTGGGGCTGTGACCACCTCTGTTGCTGCCGCTGTTCTGGGTGTCACTGGCTGGGAGTGGAACAAAGCCCGTGGAGAAGTGGCCAGGGCACTCAGTTATTTGGTAGCCAGGTTGGAGGCAGCACAGGTGGTAAGTTGAGGTACTTTGGGGCCAGCATGGGAGAGGCCCAGAAGAAACACTAGGGGTCCGGGCCCCATGGGCCCCATGTTACCTACGGGCCTGATTAAAGTCCTTTGTCTGCTATTTCTGTTATTGTAGGGAAGCCATACTAACCTGAGTGATAAATATTTGTGGCATACTCACATGTGTGAAATAGGTGGATCCTGGGGGGGGGGTAAATTACTTCCTGGAAACCTCTCATTTTAAAAAAACCCTTTCCCCAGTAGTAGTAGAGAAAAGCTTAAATGCAGAAGCTACGGAATAATTCTCATGAATTCTAGTGTTTGCCAGGTTAAGAAGGAGAAGCAAAAGTTTAGAAGTCAAGACTCCTATGTTTCAGCAATTTGAACTATAAATAATCCACATGAAATCGCATTTCAGATTAATGGATTCAGGGTAGCTTGATGAATCCTGAGAAAAACTGTGGCACAGGGTCTTCTGTAGGCCAAATAGGAACATGTCAGGTGTACATCTAGACCTGTAAAGATCAGAATTGGAGAACACAGGAGTTGTATTTGCCTTCACAGAAAGAATGCTCCAATGGTCGAACATTTTACAACTTTTGGGACAGGGACCTTCTCTTCTTCATCTTGGTAAAAGTCCAGGCTAGCAATCTGCAATTGGCACAGCGTCTGAAGGCCAGGGAGACCTTCTGGATTTATGCTTTGAATAGTTTATTTATTTTATTTATTTCATTATATTTATACCCCGCCCTCCCCACGAGTGGGTTTAACACCACATGGATTAAATCAAGAAATTGATTGGCAAGCTGTATGAATGGGTATTGCATAGCATTTGTTCTGCTATTATTTTGTTTAGGGCATTATGAAACTTTTGTTATGCTATTTCTATGCCTATGGGTACTATCTCTTTAAGTCCTTCTGTATTATAATTTTTTTAAAAAACCCTTTTCTGTGACCTCTGGCATTATAGCAACAATGTATGGGTATCATCTCTTAAAGTTCATTTGCATTGTCATTGTTATATTAGCCTATGGGTACTATCCCTTTGAGGGTTTTTTGTACTGTCATACCTTAAAAAAAAAATTCCCCCCTTCTGTGATCTCTGACATTACAGCAACAGAATGTGGGTGTTATATCCTTAAGCCTTTTTGTATTGTCATTGCTATATAAGCATTGCAACCTATGGACACTATCTCTTTAAGTCTTTTTTTGCAATGTCATAACCCTCCCCCCCCATTTTTTCCTCTTTGTGACCCCTGACACTACATCAGCATTGCATCATCCTCTATTATACTATCTAAGTTCATGATATCTGTCTGTTTTCATTGTTACATATTGATGGCACATTGTCCCTGACAAGGCAATTATATTTGCACTCTTAGGACCTAGACTGGAAGGTGTTTTTCTCTTTATTTAATTTCTCATATTTTTATTTAATAGATTTTGGTATTGGTTCTATTTTGGAATTTATCTTTATCCTTATTTTCAGGTACATAATATTTCCACTTCATACAACAACTTCTGACACAAGGCCAGATATATTTGTGATCCTAAATAGAAACTTTTTGGTGTGTCATTCAATTCCATATTGGAAGTAAGTATATTTGGGTAAAGTAAAATATTTTTTAATATTGGATGGAATTTTCAATTGAATTATTAAATATTAATCTGAAACAATTTTTATCTTTCTGTACAGCATTCCAATTTTGGTCCTATTTTATTTATTTTTTAATGTATTGTTAATTGCCTTACATGTGTTACAGGGACTCTGCTGCTTGTTATATTTTGCACTATTTAACCTCTGAAGAAGGCTCTTGTGAGCCAAAACGCATCAGGTCATGCACTGTTCTCTTTTGTGTGTATTTGTAACTTTGTACATTTCATGAGGCTTTATTTGGGCCCCTACTAGGTTTTTATATGTCTTTGTAATAAACACTCTTTTGTACACTTATGTTTTTAACTTTTGGCCCTCAATTAGTTTTCTAAACTTCCTTTGGAGGTTTGTGCTTTGTTGGTTTAGATCCCCCCCCTCTTTTTTGGGGGGGCCAAATAGGAATGCCATATTCTCATGTATTTTACCTTACTCCCATTAAAACATCAATTTGCTTTTATCCCACAGGAATTCTGTAGCTGCTGTAACTTGACTGTTGACTCTGGGATCTCCTTGCCCTTGCATCTTAATCAGTGACAGATCCCTCTGGACTCAAAAGACCGGTTTTCCTACAGTGCGGTGCTAAGGATACATAGACCCTTCTAAAGCAATGGAAGTTAATTATCTTAGAAAGGCGTGACTGTCATTAGGATTGGGCTGACCATCACTTAATGGTGGGTGTGTGGCACACTCTTATCTTTGTTTGGCTTTGGGCACAACTTGTTCCAGCAAATGTCTCTGAAAGTCCCTTCTTTATCCTGGGATCACTACATACGTACAATACCTGCTTGAAGAAACCGGCCCTTAGACTCCAGCACATTATATGGCAGTAGTTTTAAAATACTGTATAGTTGATAGAGCAAAAACAATGAATAGCAAGACATTCTTACTTCTTTGTTGTTGCTTCTTTTTGCTTATAGGTTGATGTAGTTCTTCTATTTATATTATAAAAATGTGCACCAGAAATTTTATGTGTGAGATCTTTGTGAGTTGAAGCTAAAGTGGTTATTCCACCACCTAAATGGATTGGTCCTTCTCTTCCCTGTACTGCCTTCCTTTGTGGAAATGTAAACAGCTTAGCATTGAAATGGAGTCTGAAAGAATGATTTTTTAGTTATACTGTGCAGAACCATTTCTTACTTGCCTTGTTTTCTCTAGGAGCTCTAAAATGTTTTTAAAACCACGTATGTAGGTATATTGCAGCTTTTTGACAAAGTCTGTACTCTGTAGCTTCATTGTTTGACCTCAATAGTTTCCTGATATATACAAACCAGAAATAAAAAAGAAACCAGTCCAGTGGCAGTGCCCAAGTGCAAAACTCAGCCCGAAACATAATTTTTCCTATTGAAAACTTTTAATGTGAAAAAGAGTCATGTCTCTTAAGTTATTAAAAGCTCCGTATATGCAAAGTTAACAAATCCTATGGGAAAATAGTCACTGTATTTTTGTTAATGTTCTTATTGTGGTTTTTCAGTGGTGTGGAAGAGATCCAAAAAGGGGGGTGTTTCCCAGGTGGAAACTATGATTTTCTGTTCATCCTTTGTTTTAAAAGATAATGACCAAAGGGAGGATGATCAGAAAGCATGCCAGGAAACAATAAAGGTGTGGCATTCAAACCTCTGTTCACATGACCAGAGGGCACTTCCAGGTGCACAAGGGAAAAGGTATATCCACAGATTATCCCTCCAACTACAGCACATTTATTAAACAAGCTATGACCAATTATATGAATGGGTTGACCCAAAATGGGCTGAAGAATTCCTAGCATACGGTCTCTGAAAACCGGTTGCAACCTAACTTTTTCATCTGTAAACGAAAAGCTCAGATTCTGAATCCCTAGCCTAGGCACCCCCGGTTTAGAACTGCAGGCCTAAAAGTGATTCACAATGCAGCACATTAATTCAGCACAATCTATTAAGTCACTGACCTATTACGAGACTGGCAACCTAATCCCAAACCAATTTATCTGAAATTAATGCCCAAAGTATATGTTACGTGGAGTCCTATTATTCTTT
Organism: Gekko japonicus; assembly: GCF_001447785.1. Taxonomy (NCBI): domain Eukaryota; kingdom Metazoa; phylum Chordata; class Lepidosauria; order Squamata; family Gekkonidae; genus Gekko; species Gekko japonicus. Next base: position 886,430 of record NW_015164674.1, read on the forward strand.
CTTTCAGGTTTTTTAAAAAGGAGACAGAGACAGGCTGGACAAGGTACAAAAATGAGTACACAAATGATAAAGAGATTGGAGTACCTGCTCTGCAAGACAGGGTTTAAAAAACACAAGTGATAGGGATTAATAAAATAATGTTTAATATGGAGAAAGTAAATATTTATTTCATCTTGTCTGCATAATACAAGAACCAAGGGTCATTCTAAGGAAATTGTTGGAAGCAGACAAAAGGAAGTACTTCTCACACAAGGCCTAATTAATTTATGGAACTACTGTCACAAGATGTGGTTCTGGCCTATAGGTTAAATGGCTTTTTAAAGGGGTTAATCAGAGTTACAAAGGATAGGCTGGTTGGCAATGATGGCTCTATAGCGTTGTGTGCGCCTTGGTGTTTAGTCATGCCGGCCACATGACCACGGAAATGTCTTTGGACAGCGCTGGCTCTTCGGCTTTGAAACGGAGATGAGCACTGCAACCCTAGAGTCAGATTCAACTGGCTTTCAAGCAAGGGAACCTTTACCTTTAGCACTGAATAACAGCTACTGGGAAAACAGTGATGATGAATTATTGCCTTGTTATGGAATTCTCATGGGTATCCATTTCCAGATAAAAACTCCCTCCTCCCCCAATTTTTTTTTAAATATCTATGTAAAAGATACAATGTACCACCTCCTCATTCCCTGTGGGTGAAAATCAACACAGAGAGGGTAACTTTAAACTGAAATGGGACTGGAGGGAAAAGGTTACAGTAGTGCACCCTCTTCCACTCAGTCTTTCAGCTTATCCAGACTCTTCTAGGTTAAAAAAAGAAAAGAAAAGGAAGGAAAAATCATTGGAACTCCAATTAATGTATATGGTTGGATACAATGACTCCCATCCACTGTCCTGATATAAATGTTAAACTTCCCAGAGTTTTCTGTTTTCACATTACATAATTGTTTATAAAGGTTATGTGCATTTGGTGCATTGAATTGTTCACTTACAATCTCAGGGATTCCATGATTAGGGTTTGGGGAGGTGGGTTGCCCCATGACGTTCTGAACATTTGCATTCTGCTCACAGAGGGTGGGGCTTTCAGAGATGTCACACATCTGCCCAGTCATTGTGTTCTGATTCCAAACCATCCAAAAGAATGGAGGTTATCTTCTTTCTTTATGTCTGGCTCTCCTTCAAAATACTGGCTTTGGATAAAGCTTCTACAACTTCCATTAAAAAGTCAGTAATGACTCATGGTTTATTAAGAACATAAGAGAAGCCAATGTTGGATCAGGCCAATGGCCCATCCAGTCCAAAACTCTGTCACACAGTGGCCAAAAATACCAGGTGCCATCAGGAGGTCCAGCAGTGGGGCCAGGACACTAGAAGCCCTCCCACTGTTGCCCCCCCAAGCACCAAAAGAATACAGTGCATCGCCTGCCCCAGACCGAGAGTTCCTATCTATACCTTGTGGCTAATAGCCATTGATGGACCTCTGCTCCATATGTTTATCTAATTCCCTCTTGCTT
>NW_015164674.1:888677-897434 GCF_001447785.1 Gekko japonicus
TGGGGCGGTGCCAACGTGTGCACAAAAATCCAAAAAGTGGGAAAAAACCTCAGGGGGATGTTTAAATCCCCCCGAAAGTGCCAGAGCGTTCCGTACGCACGCGCACGAAACACACTGTGAACGCCGCGAGGCGAGGCGAGCCGCGAGCCGGGAGAGGGGGGAAGGGCGGGGAGGGCGGCTCGCAGCTCTGCCCTCGCATCGGAGCGGGGGGAGGAGAGAGAACAGCGAAATGGAGGAAAGGGGAGTGGGAATGAGGACACTCACCGGTTAACAGGCCAGAGCGTGCGCGAGGCCGGGAGAGAAGGGAGTTGACGGCCAAGGGAAGGGAAGGGGGGAGCAGAAGCTTCTGGGAATTGTAGTCTTCGATAAGCTACTCCCCTCCCCTGAACAGGCGAGACAGTCACGTTGGGAAAGCCGACGGGGGCATGTCAGGCTGAGCGGACGTTGTTGCTCAGAATGGAAAGTGACCCCTGGAATAGAAACCCAAACCTTGCTTCGGAGGAGCCGGAGGGGGGGGAGGCCAGAGGGGGGAGATCGAGTGTGGGGGGAGGATACGGGGGAGGAACCAGCAGGATGGGGGGGGATTACCTTCTCCTGCTGCTTCCTCCTGCGCCTCCTGAGTTCGGAGCTCAGTTTGGAGCTCCGCCTCCCCCCCCGGAGTATCGCGGGCCACCCCCTGTGAAGACTATTTTTAAAAATGTGAGGTGGTTGTTCTCCATTATTTACTTTAAAATCAGAAGTGCTGATTTTGAGACATGACTAAGGATACAGGAATGGGTAATTAATAATCAGTGAGATTACTCCTAAATCTCTTGGAATCCATTTCGGTCAGTCCATCTCCCAGAAACCATACCTCTCTTCTATTAAACGGGTGACATTACATTCACAAGCCACACCTGATTTTTTTCTGGACCAAAATAGAGCACTTGATAGGTCCAGGAGTCAACATTTCAGGGGTGGGGAAAGGCCTGTGACAAATATTTTACATTGTGGAAGTTTGGGGGATGGGAAGTACCAAACTGTTAGAATCTATTCCTTTGGCTTAAGAATGCAGGTCTCATCTCAAAGAATCCACACATAATGCAGCTGCAAGGAAAGTATTAACATGTGTACACCTTAATAAATATTTGTACTTTTATATATATGGTTTAGCTTAGCCCTTTGTGGCTCCGTGCATCCACCTACTGGCTAAAACTCATTTTCAGTCTGGTGGGTCTAGTAACCTGGATCCTTACTGATAGCCACCACTTAACCTGACAAAGAACAATTTAGGGGAAACTCCAGGAGCAAGGCCTCTCTCTCCTCCCACATTTTACTGCATCTTGGGTCTCAAAAAGCAAAAGAAATAATTAAACAGCAGTTCTGGGGTCATGCCCTACAATCAGATAGGGCACAGATACAGAAATATCCAGTTATTGTGCAGCATGTCAAATATTTTCAACAAGCAGATTATTTTAGACTAGGAAAAAGGACCATTGTGAAAATAAATACAACAGCCTCTAGAAAGAGGCTCTGGGTGGGTGCCCCGGCCTTGGACACTCAGTGTCAATTTGCTGTGGCGACCTTAACAGGGTATAATGACACTGAGTCCACCATTTTCTCCAGAGGAACTGATCTCTGCTACCTAAAGAACAGTTGTAATTTTGAATGATCTCCAGCCCTCACCTGGAGATTTTTCCACCCCCCCACACACCTGCAGCCTCTCCCGTGCTCTGAAGCTCTGACTGCTACGTCACATTGGCTGTCATACGGGGGCCACCTCAGCAGCATATAAGGATACAGAGTCCCCCATTTTCTCCAGGGGAACTAATCTCTGCCATTTGGAAAGCAGTTGTAATTCTGAGTGATCTCCAGCCCTCACCTGGAGATTGGACACACTTTACCTCAGAAGAGCAAAACTGTTTAGAATGTTAGAGGCAAAAGCCAATCAAGTCACATATGCAAACGACCTCTGTGTTCCGAGGCAGAGGCCAATGAGGCTGCATATGCAAATAACCTCTGTGTTCTGACTGGCTATGGGGGGGAGAGGAACTGCAAAATGTTTAGAATGTTGGAGGCAGGACTCAGGCAAAGCAGCCAGTGAATAGGAAGACCCTCTGATAGACAGATCAGAGAGCGAACTGATTTTGGAGCGTGTGGAATGTTCTAGAGAAGTGCCACTACCATTCGGCTTTTATTTATAAGGGAGATTCCTTGAGATTTCCAAATATTGGAGAATCTTTACCCTGGCATGCTTTTAGTGCTCTACCTTCAGCCCTCCTGGAAGGCAGATACCATCATGTCCCACTCCCTCAACAGCTTTGTCCATGTCATACAGAGAAAGTAGAGTCTATTTAACATGTTCTGCTGCATTGCCCATTCTATAATGACATCCGACAGCAGTATATTGCTCCAATTCTGTCACATTTACTGGGAAGATCTGAATAGCTTTATGTCTCTCTCCTTGCAGACTCTTCCCAGGAGATAACTAACAAAGTTGCTAAATTCTGCCTATGGGCGTTTGGGATACAGGTGGCTGATTGAGTCTCAAGTAACTTTGCCTGTCTGTCAGAGGAGAATGCTATCATCTCTGTCCCCCCGCTTAATCTGCGATCATTGTTTTGTGCTTGTCACACTGCATCTGTTCTCTTTTTATTATTGCTGACTCTGGAGCTGATTTTGTTTCAAAATAAAATCTAACTTGAACATAAACTGATGCTGGCTTAGCCCAGATGGATTTGGTTATGTCCAGTAAGCTGTGGAACATAGGGTAGCTGTGTTAGTCTGTCTGTAGCAGACCCAGTAGAAAAGAGCAAGTGTCCAGTAGCACTTTAAAGACTAACACAATTTGTGGCAGGGTATGAGCGTAGATGGAGACCCTCCATTAAGGAAATAGATGAGGGGTCCACAATGCACTCATCAAGTGACGGTCCCAAGGGAATGTCAGAGCTGCCTAAGGATGGAAGTTTGTCCTCATCCATCTTTGAAAGGCTCAGGTCCATGGTGAACAGTGTTGATGGTGGGGCCTGGTGAGGGTAGGCGTTCGGTTCCACAGGAGGCAGCAGTTGCTGTTCCCACTGTATAGGTCAGTACATAGGTGTGGGGGGAAGGTATTGGAACCATTATGGAGGGTGTGTGTCATGGGCATGGAAGAGGATGAGCTGACAGTGCCTACAGAAACCACAGCTGGCCCCTCTGAAGCAGCAGAGGGTGATAGTTGGCAAGTGCCTGTAACAGCAGTCTTCACACCTGGCCCAGATAAGAAGGAAGAACTGCAAGCTGAAAGTCCTTCTGACTCACCCCCACATGTGACCCGTTTAAGGGAGTGACTGCGGCAAAATTTAGCAACCAGATGAAGAGAGGCCAGGCTACAAGGGAGACACTTACCCAGCCCAGAGTTCTAACTGGAGCCTGGCCGATCGTGCAGCTGGCTAATTGGTAGCAGCATTTAATTCCACACTCTGGGCAGTACTCTTTGTGGAAGCAACAAGTCTGCTTCATGCTGCTAGCATCCACTTCAGCTCGGCTCTTGCACCTAGACCTTCGGACCCCCTGGCTTTGGACTTGGCTCTGTTCCTGGCTTCTGACCCTGGCTTGGCTTTTGGACTTTGCACTGTCTTCTTGGCTCCTGACCTTGGCCTGTTCTGGACTCCCCTTGACTGGCACCCCAGCCCGTGACAGGGTGGTCCTCAGTAGTGTGAAATTTAGGAGTCACCCAACGATTTGTGATGACTCTTCACTGGGAGGTCCTCTGTTGTAGGAGGGGACTGTGGGAGAAACCTCAACAACCTCATCATCCTTGGATGAAAGAGAAGGAGATGGTCTTGGGGTCAGGGAAGGTGTTTGGGGTCGTTGGGAGTGGGATGGATCTATTCCTGACCTGATAGACTAAGAGTGAAAAGCCTTATGTTTGGATTTCAACTTCTTCTTCTGAGGTGGTGGTTCTGAGGAACTCCATGGAGCCAAAGATTTCTTTGGAGCCAATACTGGCAATGACCTGGGGGGGGGGGTACAGGCCCTACACTCTGGTTCCAACTCCTTGGAGGGGGTCTGGTCTTTTCCTGGAGCTATCAACACCTTCTCCCAAAGGACAGCTCGGTCCATGTGAGCTTTAGGGGTAAACTGCCTGCAAACTGGGCAAACAGAGATGTTACGGCCCTTGCCAAGGTACTGGACACAATGATCATGGTCATTCGACTGTGCCATTTTAAGGCTACATTCAGTACACTTTTTAAACAGGGCCATCATTTGTAAAAAAAACAAAAACCACAGTGAAACAAAGTTCTTTGTTTAAAGAGAAGTAGGAAAGGATTGAGAAAGTTGAGGGACAGTAGGAAGAAGAGAAAAACACTTGAGGAAAAACTTGTGGTAAGTAGCAGAAGAGAGTGAAGCTACCAGTCTCAGCAGCAGCAAAGAAAGGACTGAGGGAAGGGGTGTTCTCCCTGCCTCATCATGTGCCAGCTGGGCAGGAAAGAGCTGTCTTGCGAGGGGAAGGGGAGAGCGCTCTGAACCTTCTAGAATACTTTAAAGAAAGATCTCTGCAGTAGGCTTGTGCAGGCATGGCTCCTATGTGTACCTGTACGGAAGCCAAGAAGATGAAAAACGTGGTAATGAGACAGCAAAGCTTTGGGATTATAGAATGGACTGTACCCTTTCAACTGCAGAGGGTAGATTCTAGCACTGAATATTCCTACTGTCAAGAAGTTCTAGGCTGAACCCCGTGGGTCCCCAGGGCAGTTGTCCACAAGTAACCTGACCATTGTTAATATTTAAAAAGACTTATAAAGTTTATTTCAGGTTTTTATCAATACGAACATTTAATCTACAATCAACACATTACTTTAAAATCATGCCGCAAGAAAACAAAGAAATTAGCTTAACTACTTAACCCTTTTAGAGCTTGTGTTAGATGGCACAAACCTTAATTTCAAGAGTCAAAGGCCAAAGCTCAGGTGTTCTCTATGTTGCTAGCAAATGCAATTCAAGCAGGTCATAGGTCAGGCCTTTAGTCCATCAAAATCTCAGATACTCTTTTCTTCAGGGCCTTAGTTTAATTAAAGCTTTTTGGCCCAGCAACGTCAGGTGTGGATCACAGCATGTTTTCAAGAGAAGCCTTGAGAAAATTACCTGCTCACCCCCGACTCTCCCTCCCATCACATGGACCACAGGTTCTTGTGAGAAGAACTATGCAGGCCAAGAGACCAATTAATAAAACCTGCAGGATGGACCAGGCCCATTAGTATTCCCATTAACCCTTGAGGGGAGGCGAGGGGTGCTTTGCCTCACCCACCCTCAAAAGGCTGAGATTCATGGCTAACTCATCTAGACAAAGCAACTACAATCCTTTTAAGTGAGGTAGATAAAGGTATTTTCCAGCAGCATAAAATATAATTAGCAGAGCAACCTATAAATCAAAGCAGAACTACAGAAAAATCCCCTTTCAAGACTTTATTCTTTTCCTTGTCGGAACAGTCTATCAGCCATGGTGTTCTGGCTATCCTTGATGTGGGCAATTTCAAAACCAAAATCCTGTAGACTCAAAGCCTATTTTAGGATTCTGGTGTTATTTCCCTTCATTCTGTGGATGAATGACAATAGGTTATTATGGTCTGTCTCCACCACTAATTTAACACCACACCGATATTGCTTTAGCTTGCTAAGAACCGAAACTGGAGCCAGGCTCTCCTTTTTCATGGTGCAGAAGGCCTGCTTCCAGGTCAGGAGCTTCCTGCTCAGATTGATAATGGGATGAAGTACTTCATCATTTCCCTTTTGGAGCAACACAGCCCTGAGGCCTCTTTCTGAAGCATCAGTTCTAACCACAAAGGGCTTCTTGTAGTTGGGAGGCACCAGGATGGTGCACCAGATGTCCATTTAATTCATCAAAGGCCTGTTGACATTCAGGGGTCCACATGACCTCGATGGGGGCCTCTTTTTTACACAAATCTGTCAGAGGCGCTGCCAGGGCATTAAATCCCAGTACAAATCTTCTGTAAAAATGTATTAGGCCTAGGATTGATTGTACATCTCTTTATGTGAGTAGCTTAGGCCACTCCATGATAACAGCAACCTTGGCCTCCTAGGGCCTTATGCTATTTGACTCAACCACATGCCCCAAATATACAACACAATTACACCCAAATTAACATTTAGAGGCTTTTATTGTGAGTCCACATGATCCAACTGTTCCTCTCAAGTGGAGCTATAGATGGCAATATCATCTTGGTAAGCAGCAGCAAAAGATAGTCCATGCAGTACTCGCTCCATCAGCCTGTGGAAGGTCTCAGAAGCCCCATTCAAGCCAAACAGTATCTTGACAAAATGGTAATGTCCCAAGGGTGACACAAAGGCAGTCTTATCAGAAGCTTTGGGGCTCAGCGGGACTTGCCAATATCCTGATGCTAAATCAATAGCGCTGATATAAGCAGCCCCAGTCAGGTCCTCAATGAAACTCTCAATTCTAAGATTGGGGTAAGGATCCCCAATTGTTAACTTATTCAGCTTCCTGAAATCCACACAGAAATGATATTTAAGTGCGGGCATCTTCTGACAGCTCCTTCTTGGGTACACTAGCTACAGTGCTCCCCAATCACAGTGAGACTTCATCATTTGCTGGATCTCAGCAGTTACAATCTCTTTCATGGGTTCATTCAGTGGTGGACAATTAAATCAGTTTGACCCGGCATGTTAGAAAAGAGAGGATGGAAGCAGCCCAGTACTTGCTCCAGTTCATCCTGCTGCTGTTGTGACAAAGTGGGAGCCATCTGTAATTGCTCCAATCCTTCAGCTTTTGCACTTTCATTCAACAACTCTGGCAAGCCCAGTTCCTCCCCCTCCTCAGCCTTCACTGGGAACATCTGGCTGGCTCTCTCTCAAAACAGCTTCAAATGGTTAATGTGAACAACCTGAATATTTTTGTGGGGGCCTATTTCTTGGATCAAATAATTATCCTTCTCCAGTTACTGCAACATGCAATATGGACCTGCCCAGGCAGCCTCCAACTTGGCAACATGATCAGGCTTTAAAACTAAAACTTTATCTTTAACAGCCAGACTTCTAGGCTTGGCATGTCGGTGGTCGTAATAGTCCTTTTGTGGAGCCTGAGCCTGCTTAAGGAACTCCCCAGCTGCTTTCCAAACTTTTTCTAGCATCTGTTTCAGCTTTGTCAGATATTCTCTGGCACTTGAGGGGCACTCTGACACCTGACTCCTTTCCCAAGTTGCTTTAATAACTGCACAGGCTCAGTGATTCTTCTTCCGTAAATCAACTCATTCGGGGAGTGTCATCCCAAGCTGACATCCCTGATTTGTTGTTGTTGTTTAGGCCCTCCTGTCGTCCACTATCCTCCAGAGTTTGCTTAATTTCATGTTCATTGCATCAATAATACTAACTACCTGAAAGAGGTTCCGGGTGACGCTGACTAGAATGGCAGCTTGAAACTGACGCTCCGATCCCACCCCCACCACACTTATTTTATACGGCTCATAAAACGGCGCTGAACTTGCTGAAAATGGAAAAAAAAGATGGTGTAAACACACAGAAAGGCAATCCGAAGCTAGGACATAGAGGGACTTCTTCCAAGGAAAACAAAATTGAAACAACTGTAGCGGAAGGTGAGACTGTTACAATGGCGGGCGGGAGAGAACAGGCCCAACTGTCAAGCCCTAACTTTAATATACAAGACTTGCCTCGGCTTCTGGAGCAGATGGAGACTAGATTAAGTGATAGGATTCAGATGACTATGATCCCAATTAAAGAGCAGCTACAGGAGATACAGCAGATACCGCTTTGAGGATGAGCTCCACAGCCAAAACTGACATAAGAGATCTGAGGCAGTTTGAATCGCTCAGCAGGGATCGTCTCATTAAGACTGAAACAGAACTTAAGAAATTTAACCTGAAGCTCAGAGGCTTTCCTGAGGGGGCGGAAAAGAGGTCTAATATTACCAAGTTTGTGGAAAATTGGTTAAGTATTCTTTTTTTTGAAAGACCTGAGAGTGATCTAAAGGTCGTTAAAGCATACAGGCTGGGAGCCCTCGGCAATCCTCGCCGTAGAGTTCCAAGAGACATTTTAGTTCAGCTGCAAAACTGGGAATTTAGGCTCGGCATATTAGGAGAGGTCAGAACCAGGGGCTCTCTCCCCTTTAACGACATACATATTTCAGTTTTCCCCGATCTGCCTCAAGAAGCTCTTGCCATCCGGTTTCAACTGAAAGCCGTCACGACTGCTCTTCAAGCTCACGGATTCAAATATAAGTGGCTGCCCACTGGGAAGCTCCAAGTTGCACATCAGGGAAAACTGCTTCAAGCTGCAGATGAGGAGGCGGGCTTTAAGATCCTTCAGATGCTTAAACTTGCTGATGATCCAGATTTCCGGAGAGCCTACAAGAGGAAGCTGGCACAGATGGGGACTCCGGAAAAGTGCTCAAGGATTCCTGTTCGTCCTTTACCTCCGATCAAGCTGCAGATGAGGAGGCGGGCTTTAAGATCCTTCAGATGCTTAAACTTGCTGATGATCCAGATTTCCGGAGAGCCTACAAGAGGAAGCTGGCACAGATTCCTGTTCGTCCTTTACCTCTGCCGGACCCGGAAGACATTGCTGACATTCCACCTCTGGAAGACTAATAAATTATAGGTCTAAGCCTTATGTTGTGTGATCACTCAGCTCTGTATCACTAAGTGTTTTCAGGTGTTTTACTTCAATTTTTCATTACCTTTTGTGCTGTTTAAACTAATTGTTAAGGGGGGGGGGAACGGACGCAATTGGGCCTCCGTGTAG
>NW_015164674.1:899753-905553 GCF_001447785.1 Gekko japonicus
AGCAGCCTGGCATGAAAAAATATGGGATCAATTTGTGATGGCTAAGATAGCAGATAAAGTACATAGAGCTCAAATTTTACGGTCCTCTAACCTCAAATTTGAATCAACCTGGTTCCCGATATTTTCATTTCTTACTTTACGGGGCATATTGCCAATAAATACCTGTTACCAAAAATGGGTTCTGATGTAACATACTAAGAGTCGAAATTTAAAGGATGCTTTCGTTATTTGTTATTATTATCTCTGGGGCTTTAAGTTCAAAAATACCTGAATGATACTGTAACTCTTTTGTAGGAATGTCGAATGTTTATTATTGGATTCTTTGCATGTTCTTGTTTGCTTTGTTATGAAAAATGAATAAAGAGAATTTTTTTTAAAAAATAATAATACTAACTACCTCATTCTTTGCCAACCCACTTCTTCTTTGACCTTCAATCTTTCCCAGCATCAGGGTCTTCTCCAGTGAGTGCTCCCTTCTCATTTGGTGGCCAAAGTATTTGAGCTTCAACTTCAGTATCTCGCCTTCCAAGGAATAGTCAGGGTTGATTTCCTTTAGGATTGACTGATTTGATCTCCTTGCAATTCAAGGGACTCTCAAGGGTTTTCTCCAGCACCATAATTTGAAAGCAACTGTTCTTTGGCGCTCGGCCTTCCTTATGGTCCAACTCTCGCAGCCATACATTACTTTGGCGCTCGGCCTTCCTTATGGTCCAACTCTCGCAGCCATACATTACTACTGGGAATACCATTGCTTTGACCATGCGGACTTTTGTTGGCAGGTTGATGCCTCTACTTTTTATTATGCTATCTAGGTTTGCCATAGCTTTCCTCCCAAGTTGTCTTTTAATTTCACGGCTGCAGTCACCATCTGCAGAGAGCTTGGATCCCAGGAATGTGAATTCTGACACTGCTTCCATGACTTTCCCTTCTATTTGCCAAGGAGTGATGGGGCTGGATGCCATGATCTTAGTTTTTTTATGTTGAGTTTCAAGCCAACTTTTGCGCTCTCCTCTTTCATCCTCAGCAAGAGATTCTTTAGGTTCCCTTCACTTTCTGCCATCAGAGTGGTATCATTTGCATATCTGAGGTTGATGTTTTCCCTGCAATCTTAATTTGACTTGTGATTCATCCATGCTGGCATTTCGCATGATGTACCCTGCACCTATTCTTCCTTATCTCTCCTTGCTGTTCTCTGGAAATCTGCATTCAGTTGGGTAAATCTTTCCTTTTCACCTTTGCCTTTTACTTTCCCTCTTTCCCCTGCTATTTGTAAAGCCTCATCAGACAGCCACTTTGCTTTCTTGCATTTCTTTTTCTTTGGGATGGTGCTGATTGCTGCCTCCGGTACAATGTCTTGAACCTCTGTCCATAGTTCTTCAGGCACTCTATCAAATCTAGTCCCTTATACCTATTTTTCACCTCCACTGCATATTCATAAGGAATGTGATCTAGGTCAAACCTGAATGGCCTAGTGGTTTTCCCAACTTTCTTCAGTTTAAGCCTGAATTTTGCAGTGAGTAGCTCATGATCTGAGCCACAGTCAGCGCCATGTCTTGTTTTTACTGTATCTTTGACTGCAAATGATATAATCAATCTGATTTCGGTGTTGCCCATCTGGTGATGTCCATGTGTAGAGTTGCCTCTTAGGCTGTTGGAAGAGAGTGTTCGCTATGACCAACGTTTTCTCTTGACAAAACTTTGTTAGCCTTTGCCCAGCTTCATTTTATTCTCCAAGGCCAAACTTGTCTGTTATTCTGGTTACCTTTTGACTTCATACTTAAGCATTCCAGTCCCCTATGTTGATAAGGACATCTTTTTTTGGTATTAGTTCTAGGAAGTGTTGTAGGTCTTCACAGAACTGGTCCACTTCAGCCCTGATGGCAAACACTAAATAAGGGAATGCCAATCCCAATCTCCTGGGTGTTCCATGACATAGGCCTTTAGCATCTTCCTCAAAGTTTGCACATACCTCTCCACCAGGCCATTTGCACTTTGATGATGGGCCAGTTCATATACCTTCTGCATTAACTTTGTTAGTTTGTGAAATTTGTTCCTTGATTGTAGATTATAAACTCAGGCCATCCAAATGCTGACCTGAATTCCAACAAGGCCTTGGCAACATTAGAAGCTGTGATGGAGCTGAGTGTGAATGCTGACAGAAAACATGATGTGTGGTCTACCACCAACAGGATGAATTGTTTCCCAGATTTGGTTCTTGGCAAAGGTCCCAGAATATCACCAGCAACTTGCTGGAAAACTTGGTCAACCACAAGGAAAGGTCTCAAAAGCACTTGAGGGTGATCTTGTGAAAACCCTACTTTCTGTAAAAAATTTGCACACTTTTATTAATATTTGGCCAGTAAAATGAAGTGGAAATTTGTGTCAGGGTTTTCTTTATGCCCAACTGCACACCAAAGGGAGAGTTATGAGCCACCCTCAGAACCTCTTCTCTATATTTCTGAGGAATGACTAGCTGTCTCACAGGCTCAGTCCCTTCTGGGTAATCCTTGGGGAGGTACTCTCTATATAACAGTCCCTTTTCCCATACAAATCTACTGGTTGACACTCCATTTAGCTTCCCTGGTGTAGTTTCAGCCTGCAAACAGCAATCTTTGACAGATGCACATTCATGCTGTGCCTCCTTAAAAGCCTCAGATGTTTGGGAGCCTTTGGTCTCTCCCCCCCCCCCCAACACAGCCTGGCTGTTCTGAGAAGTAGGAGAGGGATTAGAGTTTTCCAGTGTCTCAGCTTGCTGTTCTCCTTGCAGAAGCTCCAGCGAGAGGGGTGTTGGCTGTCTCTCCACCACTATGACCTAGGAAACCGCCTTTGCACAATCCACCTCCAGCTCTTCTTTTCCCTCAGCTTGGGGAGGCTCTGCAGTCATTGGCTTCTCTCTAAAGGCTGCTTTAGCTGGTCCTTTCACCTATGTATGATCACCTTTTGCTGAATTTGTGGCTTTGCCTGCAATATGGCATGTTGATACAACAGGTCTCCTCCAATCAGGAACTTATTCTCCCCATGAGAGTGAACCAAAACCGGCAACTTGCCTTCAAGGTCTCTAAAGCACACTTGCACAAAAGCTATATGTTGGTTGAAAATCTAAGAGTCGTAGGTGTGAAGGGAGACCTTTCCAGCCCACCCTATGGGTTCCTTTAGGGCACTTCAGGAAATTCAGCTGAAATCACTGCCCATGTCAATAAACCTAGGTAGCACTCTGTCCCCACCAACAATGCAACATCATTATGCAGCTGGTTAAGCCACTTCTTCTGGGAAGTCCAGTTAGTCTGACTTCTGTTGCTGAAAAGATATTAGAGCAGATTTTAAAGGGATTGATCTGTAAGCATCTGAAGGACCACTTAATGATCTGGGGATGTCAGCATGGATTTGTCCCCAACAGATCTTGTCAGACCAATCTGGTTTCCTTCTTTGATCGTGTGACGAGCTTACTGGATCGTGGGAACTCTGTTGATGTGATTTACCTGGAGAGCCAGTTTGGTGTAGTGGTTAAGTGCACGGAATCTAATCTGGGAGAACTGGGTTTGATTCCCCACTCCTCCAGTTGCACCTGCTGGATGACCTTGGGCAAGCCATAGTTCTGATAAGAGCTGTCCTTGAAAAAGAGCAGTTTCTGTCAGAGCTCTCTCAGCCCCACCTACCTCACAGGGTGTCTGTTGTGGGGAGGGGAAGGGAAAGGAGTTTGTAAGCCACTCTGAGACTCCCTTAGGTAGTGAAGGGTGGGGTATAAATCCAATCTCCTCTTCTTCTTCTTCATTTCAGTAAGCTTTTGATAAGGTTCCCCATGACATTCTGATGGGCAAACTGGAAGACTGTGGACTGGATTATAGGACAGTTTGGTGGACAGGGAATTGGTCAGAGGACCGCACCCAAAAAGTGGTGGTCAATGGCATTTCATCAGATTGAAGGGAGGTGTCCAGTGGGGTGCTGCAGGGCTCGGTTTTGGGCCCGGGAGTTTTCAATATTTATATCAATGATCTGGATGAAGGTGTAGAAGGGCTACTCATTAAATTTGCTGATACCAAATTGGGAGGAGCAACACCCAAGAAGATAGAGTTAAAATTCAACAAGACCCAAATACTCTGGAGAAGTGGGCAGTGGCGAACAGGATGCAATTCAACAAAGATAAATGCACAGTATTACATCTGGGCCACAAAAATGTCAAGCACAAATACTGGATGGTGGCTACGTTTCTGGGGTAGTATATGCGAAAGAGATCTTGGGGTAAGGGTGGACTGTAAACTAAATATGAGCAGTCAGTGTGATGCGGTGGCAAAAAAGACAAATTCAGTCTTGGGTTGTATTAAAAGGACCATAGCATTGAAATCGCAGGAGGTGATAGCCCCTCTGTATACTGCCTTGGTCAGGCTGCACCTTGAGTACTGTGTGCAATTCTGGAGGCCTCACTTCAAAAAGGATGTGGGCAAAATCGAGAGGGTGCAGAAGAGAGTGATGAGGATGATCAGGAGTCTGGAGACTGCGCCTACAAGGAAAGGCTAAGGGCCTTGGAAAAAATTAGTTTGGAGAAGAGGAGATTGAGGGGGGACATAATTGATGTCTTTAAATATTTGAAAGGCTGTCATTTGGAGGAGGGCAAGGTGCTGTTCCAGTTGGCAGCAGAGAATAGGACCCGAAGCAATGGGTTTAAATTACATGCAGAAAGGTATCAGCTGGATATTAGGAAAAAAAATTTCACAGTCAAAGTGCTTCAAAGGTGGAATCAGCTGCCTAGGGAGGTGGTAAGCTCCCCTTCACTGACAGCTTTCAAGAAGAGGCTGGACAAACATTTGTCAGAGATGCTTTAGGCTGGTCCTGCATTGGGCAGGAGGTTGGACTGTATGGTCTGTATGGCCCCTTCCAACTCTATGATTCTATGATTCTTCTATGATTCTATGAACCACTAGCCTCTATGGTGACATTTCAGTCATCCAACCCCAGACACCTCGTCATCCAATTCAGCTCCTGCACTTACTTGCTCCTGAGCCTTCAGCTCTGCCTTCTGATGCTGGATCTGCTCTGCCTGGGGCCACTGCACTTTAAACTGCCTGGTTTTCTTCAACACAACCAGAGGAATCTCAGCATCCTGGGTCTCCTCTTCTCCTGACTCCCAATTCCCTGGAAGTTCCTCCATCACATATCTCACTTTGGGGCGGGGGGCTGTCTGCTTTCTCCTTCAGCACCAGCTTCACGCAGTCACACCAAAGGTGTCCCTTCATATGGCAGTGATAAGATTCCATCTTAGGTGTAGAGATCACCCTCTGCTTGTTGTCTCAGGAGTATATGGGACTCTACCTGCCAGAACAGCTAGCAAAGCTTGCTCAGCTGTTCACCTCCAAGCCTTTGGGTCACGGTCCTTCCTTTCTCTCTGCAGATTACTTCCACTGCTTCAGTCACTTCTGGTCACCCTGGGGTAGAGTTGTGAGCTGATTAGCAAACAATGCCATATCATTTAAAGAGACAGGATTGTGAGCTTGAACTAAGGCAGTAATGTCATAAGACAAGGCCTGGAAAAATTGTTCTGGATCAAAAGGTCACACAAGTGGGCATGTGTGTCAGCCTGAGTGGCTTTCATCCATGAGTCCAGAAACCGTGTTAGACATGACATATATGCAGCATAGGTCTCTTTAGGTTTGCCTTCCAAAAAATGGAGCCTCGGCTGGTCTTCTGATAAGCCAAAGTGCTGCCTGACCAGCCTTTTGAACTGTTGATAGTCCCTGGCACTGGGAGGTAGCTCGCCCATCAGGTCATTCAGTTCCTCATGCACATGGCCACACAGGATCCCCAA
>NW_015164674.1:905607-922017 GCF_001447785.1 Gekko japonicus
AAAAAGTATAACAGGGGATCCATGACACCTTGGAACACCAGGAATTTCCTATTTTCCCAGTACCTGCTGTGAACACGAAGCAACAAATTCATCTGCTGTGTTTGTACATCCATAAAAACCTTGACTAGGACTTGCAGGTCTCCAGGCTGATTTCCTCCTGCCATTTTTATTTATTTATTTTAAAATTTATATCCCGCCCTCCCCGAAGGCTCAGGGCAGCTCACAAGGGGCATAAATGCCAAAGTTAAAACAATAAAACAACACAAAACAGTATAAAATACAATAAATACAATTCACTAAAAATTCCTTCCACGGTGCTCCAAGGATATTTAACTATAGATTCAAGATGGGGTTCCAAGATAACTTATGCTAAGCAACAACAGTAATGATAATAATATACAGTAACAACAATATATGTCCCTACAGCGCTGTCGTATGCCAGGAACAGCCCACACCCCCAGTATTGTCCGCTCCAGAGATGGTCAATTTGTGGAATTAAGAAGAAAGGGGGGTGCAGATGGAATAATGATGGCGGATGATGGTGGCGGCGACTCCTACTCAAAAGCCTGGCGGAAGAGCCATGCCACCACCTCTTGCATTGGTCTGTTGCACAGGTTCTCACCTCCTACAGGCTTCTGTACTGGACCTCTCTGGGTCTCCTGGATGGCGTCTTTCAGAGCCCTGGGCCAGGACATGTTTGCTTCTGCCCCCTGTTCTCTACGGACTTGATGCTGGCATCTGGAATGTTTGGAGGCTGAAAAGTTTCTATCATCCTCAAAGGCCAATAAATTTCCTTCGCACTCCTCTGATCCTTCACCCTCTGACCCACTGGAGGTGTTATTAACTGCTCTGGCTCTTGTTCTCTTGCTTTGGCTCGAAGATGCAGATCTTCTTCCTCTTCATGCCACAGACACTAGCGGGCTGCAGCCTTTCTCTTCCAGACATCTCCATGCTCTCTGGGGCCTGCCTGTATGTCGGGTTCTTGATCCAGGGGAACCTCCATCTCTGCATCACTGCTTGAGACACCTGGTAATTCTGCTGCTGCTATCTGGCCTAACTCATCCAACTTGACTCACCAAAATAACACTCTGCAGACCCAGAGAATGTGTTGGCATTTAATACACTAGTGTACAAAGGTCCTGATCCCCTTAAGTTGCCAGCATGTCAAGGTGTTGTAGGCTGAACCCCATTGGTCCCCAGGGCAGTTGTATACAAGTAACCAGATCATTGTTAATATTTAAAAAGATGTATAAAGTTTTCCAGATTTTTATCAATATGAACATTTATTTTACAACCAACACATTACTCTAAAATCATGCAGCAAGAAAACAAAGAAACTAGCTTAACTACCTAACACTTTTAGAGCTTGTATTAGATGGCACAGACCAAAGCTCAGGCATTCTCTATGTTGCTAGCAATTGCAATTCAAGCAGGTCATAGTTCAGGCCTTTAATCCGTCAAAATCCCAGCTACTCTCTCTTCTTCAGGGCCTTAGTTTAATTATAGTTTTTTGGCCCAGCAACATCAAGCTAGGATGACATCCAATCAGAGCACGCTTTCAAGAAAAGCCTCGAGAAAACTACTTCATTTCCCCCAGTTCTTCCTCCCATCACACAGAGCGCAGGCTATTGTGCAAAGCTAATCACTGCATTCCTATCTCTGGCCTTGAAGATGATAACAACTATGCAAGCCAAGAGACCAGTTAATAATACCTGCAGGATGGACCAGGTTTGTTAATATTCACATTAACCCTTGTGGGGAGACCAGGGGTGCTTTGCCTCCCACTAACATATAAAACATTCCATGTTAATAGAAAAATAATACAGAAGGAACAAAGGTTCTACAACTGTTCTTTGCCTGTTTAGGTTCGTGTGCACAAGGAGCTTTCTCATAGTGAAACATTCCCAAATTTTATCTTCCATCTACAATGGTGCAGTCCATTCTATCACTTTGTGCATCTGCTACCTTATTGCCACTTCATTGTCCCATATGTGTGAACCAGTGTTCAGACTGGTGATCCCTAATTGTGCTACAAAATGACCAGAAGCATGCTAAATAAATTAAACCAAAAAGTTGGAAGCATCCATGATTTCCCATGAAGCACTGATCTCCACTTTCTTTGAACAGTGTTACCATTGTGAGTGATGGACTAAGGATGCAGCACTATTCCTTTATTCAACCATGCTTGAATTGACAAGGCACAGTCATTGCTTAGAAATCACAGTCACATGACCATAATGGGAAGGCATAATTCCAGCAAGCAATATTAACTGGGTCCTGCTGCAGCTGAAAGGAAGAGTCATGCCCAGTGACCAAAATTCCAAAAAAAAAGTGCTATAAGGTGTCAAAAGCATGGAAAATTCTTAGAGACTAGTGTGAAAAAAGATATTCTAATGGTTTCACAAGCTCATATCAATAAATATCATGAGATTCCATAGACCTGAAGCTAGACAAATTTTAAACTTGCATGTTTGGGACCTACAATAAGGTCTCTGTAGCATAGTTCAGTCTTTAAATAGAATATTTATACCCACATTATTTTTTCAAGAGTTCATAATGTAGGGGTAAGTGTTCATGAGAGGTCAAGGTACTTATACTCAATATATCTAATTCTCAACATGGCCCCATTTTTTGATAATTACATCTGGAGACTGGAGCCATGAACCGACAAGACATATCTTCCTGCAGATCTGAGAAAAGCCCAAGGAATGCAGAAAAATCTGAAATCTTAAAAATAAAAATTACATGGGGGGGTTAAACTCCCCAAAATAATAGAACCAGCCCCTGTATCTTTAAGATACTAAACCCAGTGAAGACGGAGGTCCTGTGCCTGAGCCGGAGTGGTCTGGGGACGGGGCTCCCTCTCCCGACCTTCAACGGGGTGCCTTTGATGCCTGTGTCGGAGGTTAAGAGACTGGGTGTGCTCCTGGATCCCTCCTTAACCATGGAGGCCCAGGTGGCAGCCACTGCCAGATCGGCCTTTTACTATCTTCGGCTGGTTCAGCAGTTGGTCCCCTTCCTTGACCGCGACGACCTGGGTATGGTGATCCATGCGATGGTCACCTCGAGATTAGACTACATGGGGCTGCCTTTGTTGCAATTCCGGAAGCTGCAGTTAGTGTAGAATGCTGCGGCCAGGCTTCTGATGGGTCTCCCTAGATGGGAGCACATCCGACCTGTGCTGAAAGCGCTGCACTGGCTGCCTATAGCTTTCCGAATTCACTTCAAAGTGCTGGTACTTACCTTTAAAGCACTAGGGTCCGACATACCTGAGGGACCGCCTTTCCCCATACATACCCCAGAGAGCACTACGGTTGGGGGCCCAACATCGATTAATGATACCAGGCCCCAGGGAGGCCAGGCTTGTGGCAACCAGGGCCATGGCCTTCTCAGTGGCGGCTCCTACCTGGTGGAACAAGCTCCTGGAGGAGATCAGGGCCCTGTGGGACCTCTCACAGTTCCGCAAGGCCTGCAAGACGTAGCTCTTCCACCAGGCTTTCAATTAGGAGCTGCCACCACCACCACCACCACCACCAACTACCTCATGGGAACATGGGGCATTGAGATGGCCCAATACAAGATCGAACCACAGTGCTTCGACTGACCGTACCGCTGAATCGGGCTCGGAGCTTCATCTAATGCACGAGAGTTAGTTTGGTGTAGTGGTTAAGTGTGCAGACTCTAATCTGGGAGAACCGAGTTTGATTCCCCACTCCTCCACTTGCACCTGCTGATGTGACCTTGGGCCAGTCACAAGCTCTGGCACAGCTGTTCCTGAAAGAGCAGTTTGTGTCAGAGTCCTCTCAGCCCCACCCACCTCACAGGGTGTCTGTTGTGGGGAGGGGAAGGGAAAGGAGTTTGTAAGCCACTCTGAGACTCCAAGTGAAGGGCGGGGTATAATTCCAGTCTCCTCCTCCTCCTCCTCCTCCTCCTCCTCCCCATCTACAGGTCAACATCTTGCTCTGGCTGAATGCTTTAATAACACCGCTGAGCACTTTATTTTGATAATGGTTGTTTTTATGTGTTTTAGGTGTTTTACTGTTTTATATTGGCACATGGTGCCCTTTTTGTGAGCCGCCCTGAGCCCATTCGCGGGGAGGGCGGGTTAGGAATATAAGAAATAAATAAAATAAATAAGAAATATATGCCATTTGCTGTGGCCACTGTTGTAGTTGCTAAGCAAACACAACAATACTGCCAGCCTTTAGGCCTTAGTTTCTGTCAGTAAAAGGCAGGGGAGGCCTTTGAGGGAGGGACTAGGCCTGGCAGCAACCAGTGACAGGCCCAGCTGCTCACTGTTATTCAACAGAAGCCACCACATAAAAGCTAGTGTGGTGCAATGGCTAGAGTTTCAGACTAAGATCTGGGAGACCCATCTTCAGTTCTTCCCTCTCTGCCACAGAAACTTCCTGGATAACCTGGGAACTATTGTTGTCTCTCTCAGCCTAATCTGCCTCAAAGTTCTTGTGAGGATAAAATGGGGGAGAGGAAAATTATGTATACTGCTTTGGGTCCCCCTTGGGATAAAGGAGGGGTATAAAAAAGTAAATAAATAATAAATACAGCTAAAAACTGTGGGGGAATAGATAAAAGAAATAATTGCTGGTAAGTCGGAAGGGGAGAACGGGGAGAGGATATGGGAGCTGCCAGGAGGAGGGAATGAGTGTGGGGAAGGGTGTATAGGGAAAATGAAGTAACCCCCACAAGTATTTGTTGGTTCCCTGCTTGTACTGTTATATTAGCCCTGAAATATTTATGTGCCACTTGGTAAAGTAACCCCAAGCATGATGTCGCCTTGGAAGACCATGCCCACACTATCTGTATGTATTAGGGACTGAGTCAGTCTCATAGTCCTGGATTAAGTGCATGGAGACAGCCCCAAAGCTTTTCCAGCACACAGGAAGAAAGTGAGATGTAAGGCCAGAGTTAAGAGATGAAATGTCTCCTTATGCTAGCAGTGGAAACCTGTTAGCTAGCAGGGATTGTATTGCTGCCAGTTAGCATAGGGATTGTATTTCTAATTTTATGAGATATTACATTACCCAGTTTATTTAAACTTTATAAAATGTACCAAATTGTATAATGATAATGGGAATAAAATCCGTAGTTGCTTATATGATGTTCAAAATATTCTATACCAGCATTCAAATACATTAACATTCTTTTCAAAGACCAATATGTTTAAATTAAAACATTATTTTACTTTATTTCAGCAGTTTTGGTTTAGTTTTAAATTGTTCATTGAAAAAAAATGGGTGGGGGGTGGGGGGGGGAGCCCAGAAAAACCACTTCCCCTTCTAAGCGTAAGGTTTTAATATATGGCTCATAAATGTGCTTTGCTAGACCAAAGGAACAAGACTGTAGGTTAATTTAATAGAAAAAAAAATGGAATGACATTGATTTTGGCCAGTATCAATTACAACAATACTACCCTATTTTACAAATAACAACTGGACATTTTACACATGTACAGTATTCTTCATAAAAAGTATTTGGATTTAACAATGTGTCAGTATTAAAAAAAAATCAAATTCTTTGCTTTAGTTGTGTTAGAGGCATTTGTAAGTATCCAAATAAATTCTTTACAATCCAATACATTATATCACAATTAGGAATATATATATATATATAATATATATATTTCTTTATATAATATAAAAACCATTAACTTAAACTTTGAAAGCATTATTTTCTAGTTAATAATGTTATGTGGAGAAATGAGGCAGTCTAGATTGTACTAGTAGTTAAGCCAATACAGAGTTGTTATCATTTCTGAATTTGTGTCATGGAACTGGGCTCCAATAGTCTAGCATATCGTGCTCACTGTGGTTTTGTAAAAGATTCAGTCACCAATTTCAATCCAGCACAATTAGTCACACTTAAATCTAACTAGATATGAGTCCAGTAGCACCTTAGAGGCCAACAAAATTTTCAGGGTATGACCAGGGCCTGCAACAAACCAAAATGCCAACTCTGTTCCCATATTCACTCTAACAACACAATCACTAGACCTAAAAAACCAGCAATACCATCTTAGGTTCATTTACTTGTTCATCTTCCAATGTTATATATGCCATCAAATGTCAACAATGACCTTCCATTCTCTACACTGTACAAACATGTCAGTCCCTACACAAAAGAATAAATGGGCATAAATCCAACATTAAAAAACACATTACTCAAAAACCTGTGGAAGAACATTTTAATCTTCCAGGTTATTCCATTGCTGACCTAAGAGTGGAAGTCCTCAAACAGAGAAGTTTCAAGGGGATATTATAAGAGACACTGTTGAACTTAAATTCATTCACAAGTTCAGAACCATGGACCCCCAGGCTGAATAAAGACATAGGATTCTTGTCTCACTTCAGAAGCTAATTTTCTGTCCCTAAGCATTTCCCCCCTCTCTAATATTGCTGATTACAATGTGCATTGTACCTCTGCATCCTGAGTTCCTGCTTTGCAACACCCCTCCCATATTCTGACTATGATATAAAGACCCAGAGATCTCCATTCTAACTTGTATCTGATGAAGAGAGCTTTGACTCTCAAAAGCTCATACCCTGTAAATCTTACTGGTCTCTAAAGTGCTATGGACTCATATCTAGTTCTACCATGGACAAACATAGCAACCCTCTAAAACTTAAAACTATTTTTAACTAATTTCATTCATTTCAACTGGACTAAAACTCAACTAATTTTGCTGGATCAGGAACGCTATATCTGAACTTTTCCCACTTTACCAAACTCAAGTCAAAAATAGTGTTAGTACTAATTTAAATAATCTGCTTTTCAGGATAGCTATCATAGTTTATCTACTTCTGCATGTTCTTTCCAATCTAGTTACCTTCAGAACAATTCTAGGAAATTGAGTGCCTGACTAGAGACCTATTTTTGTGCATCCTCCCTTTCCCCCTTTACTGTAGCCCATTCTCAAAAGATAGCAACAGTAGTATGGTTTTTGAGAGCTCAGAAGGGGGAACACACAACAATTTGCTGAGTATAATGGATTAGCCCAGCATGTTGGTTCTGACTACATTTTGGAAGAGTTGTATTCTCATTGCTATGGCTGCACTGGTAAAAAGGCTCATCATGTTCTAATTGTTGTATGTTGTACAATAGAATCACAAAAATACAATAATATAACTGTGAATACTTACTAAATATTGGTCTAATTGTTTTTTATATAAATATTGTATAAATGCTTTCATGTAAACTGCAGGTAATTATTGCAAAAATAAATAACACATAACCTACAAGCCAATATATCTCTTCATAATTACAATCTCTCATTAAAGTACAAGATATGACCCACTGTGAACAGAACAATTCCAAGTACATAGAGTAGCTCAATGGTTTGCTAAAAGGCAGTGACTCATTCTCTGGAAATTTTGCTGACAGTACCTAATTACCTGCACTTTACATGAAAGCATTTATTCTATCTATCTATCTATCTATCTATCTATCTATCTATCTATCTATCTATCTATCTATCTATCTATCACCAATATTTAGTAAATATTCATGGTTATATTATTGTATTTTCGTGACTTTTGTCCCATACAACAGAATTAGGCAGGTATCACTAGAACACAAGAAAAAAGAATTAACTAACTAGCTGACAAGATATTGTGAACTTCATTAACTTTATGTTATGAAACTATTCTCATTGCCTTTTCCATGTCTAGTTATGTTACATAGGCTATTCTGGTAAACATGTATAACTATTCTAAGGATTGGAAATGAATTACTACATTCCATTAGACTCTGAATCCCAAGGAAATGAGTGACACTTTACAATTTTAACCATAAAAATAGTACTTTTCAGAAATATTTTTGTGGTGAGTCAGATATATCTGCCACAACATTTCAGCTTTGTTTCAACAGAAACTGGCACATTAATTTGTAAACACTTTGGGGCCCATATGGTATTTTAAAAAATAAGCTAGTAAGCTCTGTTCTCTTTGATTTTAGCTATCTATATAAAAATGAAATTCATTTTAAATTGCAGAGTCACATACAGTGACACAAGTTTTTCGGAAGAGAAGAAATATTTGGCTTTGTGGTTTTTAATCTCTTAAAGTATATATTAGAAGTTTAATATATTTTATGATGAATGAATGCTTTTTATATCACATGGCAGCAGGAAAGTATGAACTATATTTCAATATTATTTCCAGATTGCCTGGAAATTGCAATATTGGAGTTTCATGTTTCTTTTGGACATTTCCTCCACTTTATAATGTAGCAGAATAAGAGTCCTAAACTATAAATTATCTATTATTGCACAATCACCAAACTGGGTCACTCTTGACAGAACATTGACAATGTATCTACATCAAGAGTTGCATTTGGTTCAGTATATTTTCCAGTTATAGGCACCAATCATGCAGGTTTTGTAGAATTTCCATTGCCATCTCTATCTCAGAAGTGTTCCCTTTTAGGCCATTGCCACAATCCAGAGACTGCAGCTGGTGGGAGAAAACACTACCATGAACATGTCAGCTGTACTATGAATGCAAACCCATGCATAAGGCATTGCTCATTTACTTAAGGAACTACATGCACATTATGTCAACATGGTGGAAACGTGACTTTGGCTGTTTGCTTCAGTTGAAATGTACATGGAAAAAATGCAGGAGCCGAGTTGCTCTGTTCATTGAAGCAAACATGGAAAGCCAGGTGTGCACTGCAGCTCCCTTACATGCAAGGAGTTGCTGGAATTGGGTGCTAGTTATCCTACTCACGGCCTGTCTCTAAAAGAATGGTTCCAGATTTAAATAAAAACCCATACATTCTATGAATACTGTCCTTGCTGATTCTAGTTTCAAGTAGCAAGTTACACTAGTTTATGAAAAAGCAAGAGGGCTCTGCACCTCTAGGAGTTTATTCACAGCAGGAAGAAAGCCCTCAAGTTTTAAGAAATTTGCACCTTTTAAAATGTTATTAAAAGTCACTATGACAAATATCGAATTCCAAAACAGGCAGGATGGCCTGATGTAAGTTTTCAAAGTTTTGCACAATGTAACATAAATGCTCAATAATGCAAAAGACTGCACACCCCCTAGGAAATTAGAAGAAATCATATGCAAAAGCATTCATATTTTTAAAGGGTATTACAATGGAAGAAGAGCATAGTCCTGTAATTAAAGATATTTGTAATTCCTTCAGGGGTTGTGTTCTTATCTAAAATTCTTCCTTATTCTGAGGATGTGAACAGAAAAAAGACTAATGCAAGCACTTTTTGTTCGGTTTTAATCCATGTAAACTTGTGTTGTATTCTTGAAACACTGTACACATGTTGAAGGGGAAACAAGCAGGAAAAAGAAGAGGACAATGTTTTTAAAAACCCAGGGATATCCTTAAGTTGACAGGAAATCAAATAACTTTAATTTTGGCATCAAATGCTTTGGTCACACCATACTGACACTGTGATCCAGGATGCTTTGTTCTAAACACCCAGTTATGAAAGGTAGGCGTGTTGTATTTTTCTATTTTAAGTTCCAACATACAGTTCACTGTCTTCCCAGATGAAGGGAAGAGAGAGAAAGAGAGAGGAAAAGGTGGTTTGCTTTTTTCATTTTTAATAGTATGGATTAATCTATTAGTCTACAGGAGCCAGAAAACACGTAGAGGTGTCATTTCACCCTTTGAGTGTACATGTTCTGCAACAAAGTTGCTGAAGTACTTTCCGTTGGCAAAGGTTATTCTTTTTCACTAGCATACAGAAGCCTCCTTCAGCCCAAGATTCTTCGGTTGCTTCCAGTGGTCATAGAGAATGGAGAGAAGTTGAAGGTTTGAACAGCGTGGTGTCAAGTGGAGGAAGGTTTAATTTGTCAGACAGGCATATTTGATAGAAGAGACCATTCAGGAACAGGTAGTAAATAGGAAATTTTGTTTCCATCAAAAGGAATTTCAGTCACAACAGCATTTGTTTTCAAGAAGAAATATTGTGTTCCAGCAAGGAGTGATTTGTATCCATTTATGAAAAGAGAGAAAAAAAGTCAGAGAAATATTAGAAAACAGTGAAAAACACAGTGAAAGATATTTTATTGAGTAATATGAATAAAAGAAAATCAAACAGCTATGTCACATGAAAGTGCACATAATCTAAACACACAAAACATTTATATAGAGTAGTACCCTAACTTGCTTCTCTAAAACCAAGTGCTTACCATGGTGGTTTATGGCCCACTGTACCAATACAAAGTCACAACTAATGACATTGTATTAGAACTGCAAGCACTTCACAGATCTATTCACTTGTTATAAAGGGGAAGAAATCTTCCCTCTCCCTCCATGTAAGAAAAAAATAACAACAAGTGAATGAGGAGTACTGCATTTACTTGAACACAGAGAATCCAATCTGTCTCAGGAAAGAATGCAGGTTTTCAGCTGGATTTTCAGAGAGATCTCATGCTCAAATAAATGTGGTACATGTTGTTCGCTTGTTCCTTTTTCCCTGCAGAAAGGGAGCAGGGTATGCACATACAGAGCTGAGTTACTTCCTGAAAAGTAACAAGAAAACAGGAACAATGGCAGCATTTTTATTGTAAATCATAAGTCAGAGTATGACAGTAGCTATTTGATTCCCTACAGGTCTAATAAATCTTAGCTGGGATTCTTTCTGCTCGCTTAACCCTCACTGGCTTCAGAAGAACAGGAGAACATTAAGCACTGCTCTCACTTAATTGAATATTACACCTGTGCCTTTTGGTTTATCAGTTTTCTCTCTTGTGCAGAACAGCAAGGGGGGAGGTTTCTTGATTAGAATTGCTTTTGTGGTAAGTACGAAAAAAGGAGATACAGAAAATACTTAAAACATGCTTTATCATAGGAACTGGAAACTGTCTCATAAAGAGTGAAGTAACTTGGAAAGCGTCAAAAGAAAAAGTTAGAATTATGCAAGCTGGTATTTTCAGTTTGTAGGAGAAGAAAACTGGATACAAACCAACATCCAATGTGAATAAACACCTAAGTGAAGCCCTTGGGGAGGACAAGAGAACCATCAAAACAAGAGGCATACAGAAAATCACCCAATACCATAAAGGCTTGCACAACAGGTGATTAGAAAGGAAAGGAAGAAGAGTTACTAGAATGTCCTAAAAGCAGGTGATATGAATAAGTTGGTAGCAAGACCACTTCTGTGCCAAGGTACTGATATGTCCTGTTGACCAACTGAGGCATCTGATAGCCTTTCTCCAACTCATTTGGAAAACTTTGGCTGATTACAAAACTGGAGACCCTTGATAATCTAGGGCCAAGTTCAGACTGGCAGTTTGCCCCGATATACCCATGTTTCAGAAACGTTCCACAACCAGATTAAAGGGGCCGTTCACACAGGCACATCTGTCAGGCATTCCCCACCCGCACTCAACCCGTCTTGTAACGCTTCGCTCCCGAGTTTAAAAGATACCTGGTGAAAGTGGTAGCAAACCCTGGAAAGCACGATTATCCCGCATCCATCCTGCACCAACAAATTGTGAACGCCAAAAGGTGCATTTTTCTTATGCGCTCATGCGCATATCTCCAGATTATAAAAAAGGAAGCCGCGCCTTACAGCTGTGCCTCCAGGCCAACAGTGTGAATGCTCCCTTGCGCCTCCTCCCATGCTCCCGCATCAGTCGCTGCAGTGTGAACGGGAAAACCTGGAACAGTTTGTTCCAGGTCTTTTTTGCCATGACTCCCTCCCGCTTCAAACCTGCCAGTCTGAACTCAGCCTAGGTAGATGCTTGACAGTGGTTGCCAAGTAGCTTTAAGGTCCATGGTAAATTTCCAGTTAAAAGGGCCAAGAATGCTCTGGCAGCTGTAACAGAATCTGCAGGTCTGCCATTCTGTTATGCTGTATTACTCCAGCATACACTGCCCTCTGGATGGCAAAAATGACAACTAGAATAGACACAGTTTATATGGAACATTTCCCTTTTCTACAATATGATTAGCTTAAAAAACAGATTTCTGAGTTATATATTACAGCAAATTCTGAAACAGTTACTTGAAAGAAAGACTCTTCACTGATTACCCACTATGACTGGCATAAGTTTCCTTGCATTAACTTTAAAGTAAGTGATATAGGGCCAAGGTACATGTTCATGTTTTAAAGGTATTGGGTCTGGGTTCCTGCAGCCACATAACAGCTGTAAGGAATGGCTTTTAAAAAAATAAATAAGAGCCCAAATGAGTTTGGAATGCTGACAAGGGGGAAGGAAGGGCTCCTACCTTCCTACCCCAATCCATTTAACCATGCCAAAACAGCAGTGGGAGAGGGGAATTATTTTTCCATGGGGTTGCCAACCTCCAGGTGGGTCCTGGGTATCTCCCAGAATTACAGCTTATCTCCAGACTACAGAGATCCATTCCCCTGGGGAAAATGGATGCTTTGGAGGGTAGGCTCTATGGCATTGTACCACACTGAGGTCCCTGTACTTCCCAGGCTCCATCTCCAAATCTCCAGGAATTTCCCAACCTGGAGCTGGCAACCCTAAACCCCCTGCCCCCCACCAGTTGCTGGGAGGGACCTGGCAGCTGTACCATTTTTGTTGCTCCTTGTGCACAGAATGCTCTACATGGAGAAGCCAAAACAGGAAAATAACTCCCACCCACTGTTGTTTCAGGATAGGATAGGAAAATGGCTTGGGAGGAAAACAGAAGCCCTTCCACCTCCCAGAGTAATGTACCAAGCTCATTTGGCTTCTCCTTTATTTTTAAAACTGCCTTGTCAGAACATCAAGAAAGCACCAGGTAGAGTCCAAAAGCTGCATCTCTGTCCCAAATCATGGCTGGCCGATTTGTAAATCTTGGTTGGCTGGTGATTTGGGGAGGGAGTATTGACTACAAGGGTGGTTAGGGTGGAGGTCCATTGCTTGGTTTGGAGTATTGTGGGTTTGGTTGCTCTTTTTTTTAGTGCACTATAAATCTGCTGCACAGTTGGTTAGATCCTCCCACAGGTGGACAGGAAAACCAGAGTCAACTGCAATATGTGCCTAGGTAGCCAGGAAATCCTTGTAAAATGAGGATGTAGGAGGTATGGTGGTGGGCTGAGAGTTAGGTTTAGAAGGAGACTGAGATATGAATATGCTCAGTACTCTTCTAATCTCTGTCCTATCCCAAGGAATGATGATGTGCAGTCCCAGTCTTCTTTGCATCGCCCACGTTGGGGGCGGGGCACCATGACTCGAGGGAAAACCATAGAGTTTTCCCTTGATTCACAGAGTATCCCCCCCACAACGTGGCCAGCGTGATGATGTCACCTCCGGGTGACATCATCACGCTGGGGACGCCCTCTGGCAGGGGGTGGAGTTCCCCCCGGGGCCCGATCCGCCAGCGGCGGGTAACGGGCCTCCCGGGCAGGAATTTGCCCACCCCCAGCGAGGGCTTGGCAAGCCTAATTGACCCCCACACGGAGAGCAGGCCACATGCTGGATTTGGTCTTTTGTGCAGGAATTGATCTTGATTCAGCAGTTCTTTGCAAACCGATGCCATGGATTTATGAAGGTAGGTTTGAGATTTAACTCCTTTATCTACAGGGGTTGTGAGATTTTTTATGCTTGCTCTTGGAGACTCATGGATCCAATTGGATTCCAGAACGCTCTGTGGGCTCTGCTGGCAAGTCTCTTGATGAACTCACTAATGCTTGGAATCTGGGCCTTCAGGAGGCCATTGAACGAGTTGCCTTCCGACATCCTCTTCGCCCCCTTACTACCTTGGCTCCCTGGTATACAGATGAACTAAGGACAGTAAAAAGGGGCCCTAGACAGCTAGAGTGGTGCTGATTATAAACATTGTGATGAAGCAAAAAGAGCACTTTATAGAGCCCGCTTGAAAGCTTATGGAGTGATAGTGAAGCAGGCCCATAGCCAGGAAATTTTTAGTGGGGGGGCATATTGGGGGCATGTTGCTGCCTATGTCACATGCCTATGTCACTGGCAGTGTCGGCCAGCTTGGGGCCAGCACTTAAAGAGACTGGAAGGAGAGGTATGTCTATTTCAATACCTTCCTGGGCTGGCACAGCCATGGCAGTGAGGACACGGCAGGCAGGGGAGTGGGGGAGGGAAGGGGGTCTGGCATTTTTCTGGGGAGGGCTGGGGGTCATCCATGGTAGGTACCCTCCCTGAAAGCCCCCTGAGGCTATGGGCCTGCAGTGAAGGAAACAAAGTGCTCTTACTTTTCTGCCTCCATTGCATCTGCCATGTTGCGTCCAGCTCAATTGTTTAGTTATTAGGCAACTGACCACCTCTTTGGTGGCTCCAAAAGTTGATGAAAATTTGGCTATTAGCTGTGACACATTTGCAACATTTTTTTCAGATAAAATCTTGTTCCTTCACCAAGACCATTTGGTCCTGGTCAACTGCCTAGCCTCCCTGGTATACAGGGGTACGGTCTTGAGGTGATTCTCCTCATTCCTCCAGGGTTGGTCCCAGAGGGTAATCATAGGTGGAGAGAGGTCGTTGCCCCGGGCCCTAACCTGTAGATTTCTACAGGGGTCAATTCTCTCCCCAGTGTAATTCAACCTCTATATACGCCCTCTGGTGGAGACTGTAAGGAGTTTTGGAGTGGGGTGCTATCAATATGCAGAAAACATCCAGCTCTACCTCTTATTTAAGGAGCAAGCAGTAGCCAGAATTCCAGTCTTGGCCTCCTGCCTGGATGCAGTGGTGGGATGACTAGGTAAGAGCTGGTTGAAGCTAAATCCATTTAAGACAGAGATTATGTGGCTGGGGAAGCCCAAACCACTGGGGTGGCCACTTCTACCAACCCTTCATGGGGTCCATCTTTCTACAGTCAACTCAGTCAGAAATTTGGGAGTATGCCTTGATTCTTTGCTCTCTATGGACAAATGTGTCCTTGCTGATAAAGACTGCATTTTACCATCTGTGCTGGGCCTGCCAACTGGCTCCCTAGCTGTCTCAGGAGGACCTTGCCACGGTAACTCACTGAACAGTCACCTGAAGACTGGACTACTGTAATACACTCTATGCTGGGCTACCTTTGAAGACGCTTCAAACACTACAAGTGGTCCAGAACACAGCTGCCAGATTGCTGACAGAACTGTCCTGGTCAGCTGCACTGGCTCCCAATTAGTTTCTGGTGCCAATTCAAAGTGTTGGTACTTATATTTAAAGCTGTAAATGGCCTGGAACACTCATACCTTCAGGACAGCCTCTCCCAGCATGACCCTCCCTGTCTTATCCAACCTTCATCTCAGAATTTATTGAAGGTCCCTGGTCCATGAACTGCCCACCTCATGTCAACAAGAGTGAGTGCTTTCTTAGTAGTGGCCCCTGCCCTGTGGAACCAGCTGCCCGAAGAGGTGCGTGCCTTGCAGGACCTCCCTAGGTTCCACAGGGCATACAAGGCTTTTCTTTTTTAGGTGGCCTTTGGGTGATTGTGATCCACCAGGCAGCTGGTATACTTCAGCTGTATTTTTACCATCCATGCATTCTACCCTGCTTGATAGTAGACAGATTTTAATGGGGATTGATTTTTAACTGTTTTATATTTTATGAATTATTTATTGTATCTTTGCATTGTTTTTATTGGTGTATTTAAAATGCTGTTAGCCACCCCGAGTCCTGTCCAGGGGAAAGGGAGTGGGATATAAATCTGATAAATATATAAATAAATAAAATTAAAGAGCTGTTCCTCACAGTTGTTGTATGGCCATGGGGAACCCAAGCTGGTTCCTTAAAAAGATGAATGTGTAGTCTGGCTCTCAGTTTTAGGGGAAGCAGTACAAGGACCTACTGGAGA
Source organism: Gekko japonicus (assembly GCF_001447785.1). Lineage (NCBI taxonomy): Eukaryota > Metazoa > Chordata > Lepidosauria > Squamata > Gekkonidae > Gekko > Gekko japonicus. The sequence continues at coordinate 921,355 of NW_015164674.1, forward strand.
GGCACAGATTTTCTACATGGATACTTGTTGGCTGCTGAGCCGTCTGATGCAGCAAGAAGAATTCTATTCCATATCTCCATTGAATGAAATAAAGGTCATAGTAAAAAACAACAACTCCCCTCCCAGAATTTCACTAAATATCCCTAAGGTGGTTGTGTGTCCACTTCTATTGGTCATTTCTTGGTAACTGGTTGTCTATATTCTGCTGCTCCTGTAACAAGAGGAAAGCCCTTTGCTGTATCTTCTTGTCTCCTGACACTTCTTTCATCTTCTAAAAGCGAAAAGATATTATGCATATGCTGGAGTTTAAGCAGGACTTCAGACCTGAATGTGTATGTTTGTCCAGTATTAACACACATAAGACCTTAGAGGTTTTCCAGGAACAATATTGTTATGTGAATGTGTGTGTGTGTTCATAGAAAGCACTCTCCTTCAACGTCCTTACAAAATTTGGCTATTTAGGCCCAGGTCTGTGAATAGTTTCTCTTATAAAGTGTTGGTACAATAAGACGTTCTTTTGTTAAAATGGTATGATGACAACAACAACAAAAATCACCTGTTGAAGGTAATGTTGCAGCTCAAAGTATCCAGTATAAATTATGATTCCCCCCCCCCCCCGGGGTTTTTTTTTTTTTTTTTTGTTAAAATAAAAAATGGGGCTTT
>NW_015164674.1:922225-980344 GCF_001447785.1 Gekko japonicus
CCCCTCATAGGGCTCGGCAGTGGAGCTGCAAGGCCGGCGGCGGCGGCCGGGACCATTGGGGTTGGGGTGTGTGGCCTTATGACACACTTCCGGTGATGTCAGGGGGTGTGGCCTTATGACACACTTCTGGTGATGTCAGGGGGTGTGGCATATGCTAATGAGTAATGCTAATGAGTTCCCCTAGCTCTTTTTCTACGAAACGACCCCTGAGTCTTTTACAAATAGTTAAATTGAGATCATTCCAGAGTTCCCCTTCCATGACCACTTCTACGAGGGAGAAGTGATTTCTGCTGCTTCCTACTCAGGGGTCATTTCGTAGAAAAAGAGCTAGGGGAACTCATTAGCATAACTCATTAGCATATGCCACACACCCTGACATCAGGGGCCCGGCGGTGGACCTGCAAGGCCAGCGGGAGTGTGAGAAAGCCCCGCCAAGGCCCTCCCTGGCCCCAGGCAGGCAGGGGTGGGGAGAGGCGGGGGGGAAGCAACTTACCCTCCCTCTTCTCCTGCCTCCTCCTGGCTGAATGAGGGCTGGAAGTGGGGCGGCCGGAAGCAGGGGGCGGGGCTTCGTCATGTGCCCCGCCCCCCTGCACCCCGAAAGGACCTCTGAAAAGACTATTCAAGATTTGCATGTTACAAAACAAATGAAGACAAAAAATAGATCTGTTAGCATATACTATCTCTTTTTGTAAATCTGAAATTGTAATGTAATTGTTTATTCCTGATATCAAAATGACTGTATTTGTCAAAATGACAAGTGTGAGTAACATAGAAAAAAATGACCAACCACAATAATTTATTTGGAAGCATATAAAAATACTTACCATCCTTGCAAACTAGGCCAACTACACAGACACCTGTATCTAAGATATAGCCATTTGGACAACTCGTACAGTTTCTCTCTCCTGGACCACTGCACCCGAAACAGCTGGCATCACATCTAATGAAAAGATAGCAAGTTATAAATAAATGGCAAAAAATTAACCACACTGTCCCTCCGTCGCCTCTCTACTTGATACCTTAAGCTTCATGTAAGATTGTTAAATGTTAATAATAAGTATGGACTGTAGGATAAGTACAGACACTTGTCCGGGATGCTCTAGGCTGATCCTGCATTGAGCAGGGGGTTGGACTAGATGGCCTGTATGGCCCCTTCCAACACTGATTCTATGATTCATTTCAAAGATGACAAATGATAGCATTCACATATGCCAGAAAGAACTACAAGTCACCTTAAAAGTTCAAAATGAGTTCTATGGGACCCATGCAGACAGCTTGAACACTTAAAGGAAATCATTTTGGTGTCACCCTTATGACAATCGTGTAAGATTTTACAAAATATGCAAAACACAATTGTTCCCAAGGGCATTCTTTTAGAGAAAGTAAAGCTGTGGTGTAACGGATCAGCTTGGGAGGTGACTTTTATTAGGGTGATGTGTCTTCTAGTTCTTCACTCCAGCCCCAGTGCATTATATTATTTTACTAGTAAATTTTACTGTTTGACTCATATGTTTTTGTTATATTTTGTAATCTGCTTGTTGACTGACTGAACATCTTTATTTTACTAGAAAGAACAAAAGTTAGAACTCTGTGCTATAAATGACAATAAATAAAATAATGGGAAGTTAGTATTATAAACCCTATATTAGAGATGACAAAGGTTGAGAACAACAGAGCAATCCTAAACAGAGTTACAGTCTTTAAAGTCCATTACAATAAAGTCTGCTTCTTAATCACTTGTTTAGGATTGTACTAAATGTGGCTTGCCTCTAGTGGGTTTATGACTGATGTCAGAACTTCTGGCTTCCTGATTTGTAGCTCAGTCTTTTAGCCACTATGCTGCATCACTTCTGGTATGAATTTGATGAGGTCTAGTTCTCAAGGACCAAAGTAAAGAATGGCTTGCTTTCTACTGCCTTCCATTAGTTGCCAGTAGGAATGAATAATATATACACAAACAGATTAAAATTATATTCTGTGGCATTCAAGACCCAGCTGTGTTGCTGTTGAAGTCTAATGGAAGTCAGTGAACCTTGTTCATTCCAGATTTTGTCTGCTTGTTAACTGGGACAGGAGGTGGTATCCTTTCTCAGAATCCATTTTAGTTATAAAGTTGTATAGTTTGTATCTCTTTTCTTCCACTACCATTGTTGGGTATCAGCTATGGTCCTGCATTATTCAAAGCTCTTCTCTTTCCTGGAGTTGGGCTGTCTCTACTTTAGTGCGAGTAGCTACTCTCACTGTTTTGTTTTAGTTATATGTGGAGAGTTCCATTGTATCCTCAGACTTGCAGAGACTTGCTTTGACAAGGTTTTTGAACCTCTGGACTACACAGAACTGCTTAAAGAATTCTAAAGTACAGTTTGCTACTCAATAGAAAGGTAGTATTAATCCTGCTATAGAGAAGAACAGCCTGCACTCTTTCTCTCAACACCACTGGGCATGAAAACAACATATATTTCATATGACCTACTAATAAAATTTTAGGAAAGTAAAGAATACATATACACAAGTAGGGGTCATTTCGTAGAAAAAGAGGTGCATGAGCTCATTAGCATAACTTATTTCCATAACCTATTTGCATATGCCACACCCCCTGATATCATCAGAAGTGTGTCAAAAGGCGACACCCACCGCTCAGGCTCCACTGGACTGTTTTGGATTGCTAGCTATTGGGGGGGGGGAACATAAAGATTTGCCCTCACAGAGGAGGGAGAGCTTGTACCTGAATAAAACTTGGTCTTAAAGGTGCCACTGGACTGTTTTGGATTGGTAGCTATGGGGGGGGGAACGCACAGATGTGCCCTCACAGAGGAAGGAGAGCTTGTACCTGAACGCAGGCTGGGGGGGGGGGCTCTGCAACTTACCTGGCAGTTTCTTGCTCCTCGTGGCCTGATTGAGGGCTGCTGGGAGAAGGGGGCAGGGCTTGTTGCATGTGCCCATCCCCTGGGTTCCTTACTGCTGGAGCTCCGCTCCTGTGTGCTCCCGCAGGAAATGACCCCTGTATACAAGCTAGAAATAATCCAAAAAACCCATATATGGTGTGAGGCAAAGCACCCCTGCCCCACTCAAGGGTAAATGTGATTGGTAAGAGGCTTGTACAATCCTGCAGGTGTTATGAATTGGTCTCTCAGCCTACATAGCCCTTATCATCTTCATGGCCAGAGCGGGAAATGTGTTAATTAGCTTCTCATGAGAACCTGTGGCCCACAGGTTCAGGGGTGATGAGGCAATTTTCTAGAGGGTTCCAGCAAGAGTGTATCCTAATTGGATGTCATCATCACCTGATATTCCTTGGCCAAAAAACTATAATTGAGCTAAGAGCCTGCAAAAGGAAAGTAGCTTGGATTCCAATGGACTGAAGGCCTGGACTATGATATGCTTGTACTGCAATAGACAGCAACACAGAGAAAGCTTAAGCTGCGGTCATTGAATCTTGGACTTCAGGTTTGTGCCATCTAGTGAAAGTTTTGAAAATGTGTTAGATACAGGGGTCCGTTGGAACCGGAGTGCAGAGGAGCGGCACTCCGGTAGTAAGGAGCTGAGGGGACGGGCCTGCCCACCTCTTCCTCGGCTTCCTCCAGGATGTGTCTGCGTGAGAGAGAGAGAGAGCTAGCGAAAAAAAAGAGTGAGAAAGACAGCGAGCACACGCTCTCTCTTGTGGCTGGTGCATGCGGCTCTCTGCTGTGTGTGTGTGCGTGTGCACGTGCGCCTCACTCTTCTTCTTTCACCCAAGCAGGCAGCACAGATTCTAAGCAGCAGCCCCGCACTCTGCTCTCCTCTGGTGCCTTTCCCTGAGCTGTACGGGCGTGTGTGCATGTGTGAGGCAGGCTTCCCCCTGGGCTACAGCAAGTGGGCCTGCCGTGGTGTGATTGCTGCACATCACAGCTACTCAATCCCAAGCATGTCTTGCTTCCCACTCCCCACAACTCCCCGGTCTTGCTTTGTGTCTGAGAGGTTTTTCCAGCTTCAGTTCCCACTGCTGTGGGTCTCTGTGAGTGAAACTCGGAGGCTGGGCAAGAGCAAAGGGGAGTGCGCAAGAGGAGAGCAAGCGCAGCCCTTGAACTCCCCCTCCCTCACGCCTTCCACCTTTGCTTTTGAAAGCATAAAGCTTTCTGCTGCAGCCCCAAGTGCTGTCACTTTGCCACTGTCATGCAGATTTAAATGACAGAGCGCTCCAAGGGAAAACATTGTGGCTCCCTGCTCACAAAGTGCTGCCTTCCATGGTCAGGAACAACAGGCATTTCCTCAATGAGGCTGCAGTTAGCACTTTGTTGGGTCTTGGCCCCAGATCTAGGGGCTCTGGTTAGGATTGTGGCTGCATTTTCATGGCTGGAGATATGCAATCAGTAGGCAACAGACAGTGATTCCGGAAGCCTGTGATTTCTGCCGTCTGCATCTACCCCTCCCTCCCCCCAAGTTTGAGGGAAGAGAATTTTGCGCTGTTTTCTTTCTGTCTGATCATGGTGATAGGAGTTTCAACTGCTTTCGTTTCTTTGTCACGATAGGGGATGCCTGATGGCCGCAAGTGTGCAGTCATATATTTTTAACATCATTTTTTCCCCTGCTTGTACACTGCTTGGACACTTTCAGTCCAATGACAAAAAACTGAATGGTCATTGAAAGTCATATTTAGCCTGTCCAGAATGGAATGCAACTGAATGACAGTAGACATGAATGGGCTTTTAAAAATGCATCAGAAATGCACTGCAGAAGAAAAAGGGAATGCAGGTCAGCTGTAACTGAGCAATGGGGATCTCAGTAGAATTCAAGGAGCCCTGAGGAAAGAGAGGGGTGTGTCTGTCTGTCTGTCTGTCTGTCTCTCTCTCTCTGTGTGTGTGTGTGTGTGTGTGTGTGTGTGTGTGAGAGAGAGAGAGAGAGAGAGAGAGAGAGAGAGAGAGAGAGAGAGAGAGAGAGAGAGAGGAAAACATACAAGGCGAAGACACCAAAGAACAGATAAAATACCAAAGACCATTCTAAAGGGGGGAAATGTATACTAACAATGCAGTGATGCTGTCCAAAAGCTAATGGCAGAGTCCAGACCCAAATTATACTTTCTGACCTGGAACTAATTTTAAAAAACACAAAATGACTGGAATCAGAGTCTCCAGAAAAGAATTAAGGTGAGATGGTATTGTGCAGATTAGAAGGATGGGGTGGAATGATGTCCAGATTAAAATGTTGTTGTAATAGCAGAGTAGAATAGAGACTAAACCAACAGTAAAATAATAGAGTGGTATGACCAGAGGAATGCAGCCCAAAAGGGCTTGTGTAAAGCAGAATGACAATAGCCATTATATGGCAGAACAACAGGTACAGGACAGTACTTAAAACAGAATGACAATGGAACCAGGGAAAATACAACAAGATTCTTAGGTCATGGAGGCAGCACAAGATCCAAGGCTGTGGAACTGGGTGTTGAGAGAACCTCTGAATAATTACTGGCCCACTGGCCCATGTGGAGCAAGTATAGTCCTTCATGGGGAAGCTGCCCTGGAAAGCAGGGTGGAAGACTGGCAGTAATGTATCAAGGTGAGCTGAAAGTGAAGCAGGTGAGCTGGGGAAGGCTGGGGAAGTGAAGGAGTAGTATTTAAAGATGCCTCCCCATGGTTTTTTTTTTTGCTTTTACAGCTGGCCCACCTTGGCAGGCCGGCTGGGGAAGTAAAGCAAGATGGGGGAGGCATCTTTCAATGACAGGGTGTGTTGCATGTGCAAATAAGTTATGCTAATGAGTTATGCTAATGAGCTCCTGCCCCTCTTTTTCTACGAAATGACCCCTGGTTAGATAGTTAAGCTAGTTTTCTTGTTTTTCTGCTGAATGACTTTAGGGCATTGTATTGCCTGTAGAATAAATCTTTTGTCTTGACAGAAATTAAACTTCATGAAAATTTTAAAAATAAATAAACGTTTGGTTACTTGTATACAATAGCCCTGGAGGCCCATTGGGTTCAGCTTTGGATTCCTTGACACATTAATGTCCAAAAGTGTTGCTTAATTAAGACAGTGCATATTCCAGTAATACATTACTAATGCATTTTACCAGTATTTTAGTCGTGTGTGTGTCAAGTGCCATCAAGTCGCAGCTGACTTATGGTGACCCCAACAAGGGGCTTTCAAGGCAAGTGAAAAGCAGAGGTGGTGTGCCTTTGCCTTCCTTGGTAGTCTCCAAGTACTGACCCTGCTTAGCTTCTGAGATCTGATGAGACTGGGCTATACCATGTGTTCTGTATTACCTTATGTAGATACCCTGAATGGAGAATGAGCCTGAGCTTCAGTGACAAGCTCCATAGACTCCCAGTATCCTGAAATCAACAACCTGATTGGCTGATGTTGTGGAACGGACCAATCAAGAAAGACTATGACTTTCAGCGGGAACAAACCCTATTGGTCTTAAGCACTCACTCATGATTGGACCTTAGTATTCTAGAGATGTGGTTTAGCTAGTTCCAAATTGTATATAAGTTGGGATTGTTCTCTGTGTTTGTTGTGTTCTGAGCTGAATAAAGAAATCACTTTTGAGAAAAGCTGCCTCAAGCCCAGTATATAATACCATGCCACCTTCCCTCCCATTTTAGTCATGCTTTCATAATATTAAATAAAATAGATTATGCATTCATTTTTAAGACATAGCATTTGAAGAATACTGCTTACTTTTTACAGGTTTTGTATGCATTTTCTAGAGAGTGATCAAAGTAGTAGCCAATGTTGCAGGCCAGTACACATCTTCCATTCTCCATAAGATACTCTTCTGTGCAGTTTATACAAGCATCTGCTCCTGGGCCTCAAAAGCCAACAGAACAAACAAGATAATATATTAACATATTCTCAACAATATTTAGGTATTAGATATGCATTATACACAAATGAGCAAAATTATGGAAGATACTTTGTGCAGGAGTGCTTCCATGTCTGTCAAAATACATATACAGTGGTTTCTTCTTAAACTTCCTATCCAGAAGAATACTGTATGGTCACAGAAAAGCCACTTCAGAAAATAAGGAGCTCTGTGGAGTGACTTCTAACACATTATGAAGAGTCGCAGTAAGAAAAATGTAGAAAGTTCTAGTGCATCCTTAGATTCCAGTCATACTTTCTGTAAATATCCTCAAATATTTTATAGATGATATATTGCAAACAGTTGGAAATGAAAGATGCAGAATAAACAAAACCACATCCATGTTCATGAATAAAACAAAAGGATCACAACTTTATTCATATACAGAAAAGGAACTGCAATGGACAGAATAACGGTTGAACTATCAGTTCTGCTGTCAAGGATAATGACTAATTACCAGTATGAGGTGGAATTGGGCTGCCCCCTACTGGCATCCCTGCCACCTGTATGACTCCATCCTAACACACAACCCATGGCAGTTACATGTACTGCTCCGGCTCTGTGCAGTCAAACACAGATGTTTGAGGGAGGTGTGTCAGGTATCTTCCCACTGAGAAATGAAGTGTTGGGTCAGGAAGCTTCAACTGCCTCAGAGGGGATGACTGCTGTCCTAGCTATGTGAAGCCATGTTAGCCCTAAGTTACTGTTCTGAGAAAGGCTTCCTTCACCATTCAACTGATGCCTCAAGTTTCTCAGTTGTAATGTCCCCCTTTGGCTGTGGGTTCCCAGATTAGAATACTCACTCAGGCACCTGTTCACAGGTTCATACAGCAGAGACACGCAGGCTCAAAACATTAACAGTTTATTTGCAAGGGGACAACTCCCTCAACCAACAACTACAGCTAACATACAAAACTGGAAAGTGAAACAAGAGCTCCACCCAATAGGACCAAACTAAATCACACTGATATCGCGGGGGGGGGGGGAGCAGACTGTGGAGCAGACTGTTCCATTACATATAGATAATAAATATACCACATCAACCATATTTTGCTTCCAGGTTATATGCTTTACTTGCTGTTCCCAGCTGTGGCTATAGAACACATATAAGGCTATAATATAATATAATATAATATAATATAGCCTTATTTTCAATCCCTCTACAGATATTCAGACACTCTCCACACAAATCCTGGGCCACTATGAGCCAGAAAAGTCCATATGGTCAAAGCAATGGTATTCCCAGTAGTAATGTATGGCTGCGAGAGTTGGACTATAAGGAAAGTCGAGCACCGAAGAATAGATTCTTTTGAATTATGGTGCAAGAGAAGACTCTTGAGAGTCCCTTGGACTGCAAGGAGATTGAATCAGTCAATCCTTAAAGAAATCAACCCTGACTGTTCCTTGGAAGGCCAAATACTGCAGCTGAAGCTCAAATACTTTGGCCACCAAATGAGAAGGGAGAACTCACTGGAGAAGACCCTGATGCTGGGAAAGATTGAAGGTAAAAGAAGAAGGGGACGGCAAAGGATGAGATGGTTAGACAGTGTTATCGATGCAACGAACATAAAGTTAAGCAAACTCCGGAGCATGATGGAAGACAGGAGGGCCTGGTGTCATGTGCTCCATGGGGTTGCGAAGAGTCAGACTCGACTATGCGACTGAACAACAACTACAAATATGTGATATCTGCCTCAGTTAGAACTATCATTATTTGGTATACAATTTTGTGAAATCCTGCATAATGGTCCATTGGACCTTACCTGAAGGTTCTTTCTCTTCAGTGGGGGAGAAGTCATCCAGGAAGTGGTTAGGTCACGCCTCTGCTCGCTCGGATAGGCTATTCACATTTCTTTATTGTGTGGCTCCTATTGTAGGTACCTAGGCTGACCTCTCCAGTTATGTCCAAGGCCTGTGCGTTATTCGATTTTGTTCTTGTTCTCCTTCTCTCTCTGTATTTTTTAAGTGGAGCATTCAACTCCTTGTTCCATGTGCCACCCTTGGCTTGATTTGAGTTAGTAGTTCTCCGTCCTAGGGTGGGATGTGGATGACTTCTCCCCCACTGAAGAGAAAGAACAAGATCCAATGTACCGTTCTCCTTTAGTGGGGGGGAAGTCATCCAGGAAGTGGTTAGCAGTACTCAAGCTGCTCTTCCAGGGTGGGTTAATTATATATCCAAAACTTGTAATGCTTGTATGCCAAAGGCTACATCAGCGGACACCTACTGACCCATCCTGTAATGCCTCACAAATGTGGACAGGGAGGCCCAGGTACCTGCTCTGCAGATTCCATCCGCTGTTGCCCACTTGGAGAATGCTCCTGTGGAGTGCGCAATCACCTGACTTGGTGATGCCAGTCCTTGCCCCATCATAGGCCTTGGCTATGTACTGTCCAATCCAGTAGGCCACTATGTTCTACGAGGCCCTCTTTGCAATACACACAGTGAGTTTGACCTTTAAAAGGGAGGTATATACAGAGAGCTTCTCTGTACATCCCGTCGTGCCAAGTTTGTACTTTAGGGTGCTCCGGATTGGAGCAGAATGAAGGCAATATAATTGGCTGGTCCAGGTGGACGACAGAGTTCACCTCGTGGATAAAGGATGGATGCTTCCTCAAGGTGCCCAACTCTTGCTTGAAATATGCAGCGTTCCTTCCTAGCCAACAATGCTGCTAGTTCGGAAACCCTCCTGGTTGAGGTTCCCCAAGGGGGAAGGCATCTTGCTCTGGCAGAAAGTGGGGCTCTGTCATTTTCCATGGCTCGAATGGTGGTTTAGTCAATGCGCACAGCACCTCGGAGAAGGCTCCATGTCAGGAACCTGTGCCTCTATTTTGGGAACTTGTGTCCGACTGGAGGTGCCAAGGGTCGTACTCCATTGGCGGAGGCCCATTTGGAAATGTCTTCCATGGGCGACTGTAGGTGCGCCGTGTTGATGGCCCCCTTGCCTGCAACCTAATATACCTATGTTCTTGGGAAAACTAGTGCCTCTAATCATCTGTGTTCAAGTTCAAACTAGTGCCTCTAATCATCTGTGTTCAAGTTCTGTGCAGTCAACTGTAACCACGCTGGTTCTAGGTGTAGGATGGGCCCTAGGTGCAGCAGATCTGTCCTCAGAGGTAGCTTCCACGGTGTACCAGAGCCAAGAACCCATGGTCCTCTTGGCTGGTTGGCGGTCACAAACGCCACTTCTGAACTGTCCCTTCTGATTTTCTTGAGCATCCTCCCTAACAGAGCTGTGGGAAGGAAGGCATACTGGGGACCTTCTGGCTCCGCTGCTGGGTCCTGGCATCCGGACAGGAACTGAAAAAAGGGGGAGGGGAAAGGAAACTCAACCCAAAATCAGCTGTGAAGAGGGTCAAGCTAACAACTATATTTTAAAAAATACAACAGTTTATTAGGGTGTACACATAGCTAAAACATACTGCGGTTAAAAGAAATAGTCTAAGTCTCGGACTTAAAAGGCTATACAACCAAGTTAGTTATTATACAAATACAATTGATGGGTATAACCTTTTGACCTAAGGACCATATGCATTTTGGCCCCTCTGGACTTTCCTCAGTGGTCAATATTTTTTATATTACAATGACACACATCCAGAAATACACGCATAAAAATTTCCTATATATATATATATGACCAGATGTTATTTTCTGAAATTATTAAGAAAAAAGAGGGAAAAGCCTGATTATTACATATCAATTGTATATAATAAATATATGTAGTAATAAATTTGGTTAAAATTACTAAGAATTATGTGCTGGGATTACCTTATATGCTCCTGCAATTGTTACAAGTTTGTACAGTAGGCCATAAATAGTAGCCGTACCAATTCTTCAAATTATTCTACATAAAAATAAAATGAAAATACAATTAATGAAATTTATGAGCAGTATAATTTTAAAGTAATTTTAGTCTAAAAATATTAATTTAAATTAGCCATCAAACCTGGTGTCAAAGATTCCATTTGTCAGGATGTGTGTCACTTCCATCAAAGGTAATGGGTCAAATTACAACCTGCTACAGTTACATCATTATATAGTAGAAACCAGGGACAATGCAACCACCCACATGCATTGCACAATGCTTGCCAAGGAAGAAATTACAAGGTGGGAGGGGGTGAATAGGAGAGAGAGAGAACACCAAGAGGGAGAGGGGAAAATCACAAAGTCAGCACTAATAACTACAGAATGACAGGTATACATAATTTCAAAGGCAGCAAGTCCAATCCACTTCTTCATTTAGTCCTTGGGGAGTTAATGTCTGTAGATGGTGTATCCAAAATAATTCTCTTCTCTGGAGCACTTTGAACTCTAATGAATTTACAAAGATGTAATTGTGCTGAGGCCAAAAAGTATTTTCATAATACTGCCAGGACTAGAACGTTCTTTGCAAATTCATTCTGTAACTGCAACAGCAGAGGAGTTATTTACTGTATCGAATGTTCATGTAAATTAATGTATTTGGGGCAAACATCAAGACATGTGAAAGTAAGAATTGGGGAACATAAGAGTTGCATCAGATTAGGGAGATGGAATGCGCCATTGGTCAATCACTATCTGGACTTGGGACATACGGAAAAACAGCTAAAATTTTGGATCATAGAAACAATTAAGACTACTAATTCAAACATGACCACCGAGGAAGGCCCGAAGGGGCTGAAATGCATATGGTCCTTAGGTCAAAAGATTTTACACATCAATTGTATTTGTATAATAACTAACTTGGTTGTATAGCCTTTTAAATCCGAGACTTACACTATTTCTTTTGACCGCAATATGTTTTAGCTATGTGTACACCCTAATAAACTTTTGTATTTTTAATAATATAGTTGTTAGCTTGACCCTCTTAGTTTGCATCCGGACAGGAATCTCTCGACCTGATAGTTCATTGAGCTCATTAGTAGGTCCCATACAGGAGTCTCGAAAACTTGTGTGATCTGGGTAAAGACTTCCTCGTTCCAGGTCCATTCCCCTGGATTCCAAAGGTAGACGATGCTGTGGGCCACCTTGTTGCTGAGGATGGAGGAAGCTGATGGTCATGCCCCCCATGTTTGATGGTATTGCCCACCATTCAAACTCCCTCATGAGTTCTGCCCACGGAATTGAGTCTGTTATTGATATTATTAGGGCCTGCAGGGCTGGCAGGTGCAGCCGGACTGCCGTTATTTTGGACCTGACACTCTGCACACTGTCCCATATGATTAGTTTTATTTCCTCTGGTAATGAGATGGTGGCCTGCTGTGTGTTCTGGCTGCCCCCCCCCCCCAGGTGCACAAGATCCTGTGTAGGGATGAGAGGCTCTTCTCTCTGTTGACAAGGAATCTGTGCACGCACAGGACGCTGCCGCCCTCTGTGAGTTGTGTCCCCTTTCTAGGCATGGTAATGCTACCAGAGTAACCAAGACCTTGGTAAAGACTCTGGGTGCTGAGGAGGGGGCCAAAGGACAAGGCCTTGTACTGGAAATGCTGGGGTCTGGGTGCACCAGGAAATGCAAATATGCCATCTTGAGGCCAGGAAGTTCCCCTTGCTGTAGTATCTGCCAGATATGGTGCGGGGATTCCGTCCAGAACTTTCTCTCTCTCTCTCTTTTTTGTTGAGACCTCTCAAGTTCAGTAGGTCTCTCCAGTCCCCTGACTGCTGTAGAATGACCGAGATCATGGAGCTTCCTCCTTTGAAGTGCTGCTCCTTGGGGACCTCTTCTCTGGCACCTATGTCCTTCAGGTGCCGACTTGGCTTTTGCAGTAAAGTAGCCTTGCCTTCTGTCTTGGGTCTTGCAAGGGCCCACTGGTCTCTTGTGAATTAAGGTCCAGACCATTGCGAAGGCTGGCCACCAATCTTGATAGTCATGCTTGTTGTTTTTGGTTGTGGCTGCCCTATTTAATTCTGAAGGACGAGGCCTTATAGGCATTGGATCTCATGCCATGCTTGTAGGGTGACCCTTCTCTTCCTCTACCTGGGGTGAGAAACCCATGAATGGAATGGCATATCCATGCCCATGGTGTCTCCTCCTGCGGCAGGAAGGCGGCGGCATCGCCTTCTTCTCCTTCGTCTCAGCGAATACCTCAACAATTTTTGATTCCCGAATAGAAGCCTACCTGAGGACTACTCTGTAGCTAAGTTACTCCTTGACAGTGTGTTAAAGGTTTCCCTTGCTCGAAAGCCGGACGAACCTGACTCTAGGGTTGCGGTTCTCCTCTTTGGTTCCGAGCCGAAGAGCTAGTTCTGTCCGAAGACGTTTCCATTGTCATGTGGCTGGCATGACTACACGCTGAAGCACACGGAATGCTGTTACCTTCCCACTGAAGCAGTACCTATTTATCTACTTGCAACTTCTTGCTTTCACACTGCTAGGGAGCTGGGACCAGGGATGGGAGCACTTGGGTCTTGAGCTGCCAACTACCAACCTTCTGAACTGTCGTTCAGTGTTTTAACCACTGAGCCACCGCGGCCCTTGCTGTCTCAGTCTTTCTGTCCCCGGCATCTTACAGCCTTCTCCCCAGCCTTGGGGAGCACTGCCCCTGAAAGTGGAGCCACCACAGGGGTACCGATCAAAGGACCTTAAGGACCTTTAGGTCTCCCACGGTCTCCTCTGTCGAGGATCACAAACGCTTTGTGACAGACAAAAGGGAGCTCCCACCTTTTTGAACAGCCCACTCTGCTCTAATGATGTTATCAAGGAAAGCAGGAGAAAGGAGCAAAAGTCTGCGCCTTGGCTGGCTTCTTAAAGTCTCTGGTTTCCTGCTTTGCAGAGACTGAAGATACAGGCTTTTCTGCCACTTCCCAAATGGTAACCCAGCAGCCTTCTGAAAAGCTCAGACTGGAATAGCCTGGATGAGGAGGGCTGGGTCTCTGCCTCATCCCCCAATCATTTCCCTTCTTGCTTCTCTGTATTTCCACCCAAGGAAGTGATGGTAGATTTAATTTCAGCCTGTCAGAACTAAGGTAAGTGGCGTGGTTTCCCTACCTTCTGGAGCCCCATGGAGGATGACCTCCCCCCCCAGCTCCTTGTTTGCATGTGTAGGATTTGGGGTTGTGCCAGGGCTACCGCCCCACTCCACTGGCTTCCAGTGTCCTGAAGCCATCGGGTGCCACCCCAAGTCACTCCCATTAAGGGCCAGATCCAGGAAGGGCCCAATGGACTCCCATTAAGGGCCAGATCCAGGAAGGGCCCGGCTGAAACTGTGAGGGAATAAATGGGCTTGGCACTGTGTCGGCTAGGCCCTGTAGCGGTTGCAGCTGGGGGTTCTGTGGCAGGGGCCAACCTGCTCCCATAAACCTGTTGGCCCCATCCCATCCCAAGAGCCTGGACTTTGTCCCTGGGTAGGTGCTGGCATGCCTGCTGTGGGGATGCTCCCAACGCAGCCTTCCCCCACCGCCGGAATGGGCCCACCATGTGAGGCCCTTTGTGTCTCCTGCCGCTAGCCGATTTCTTGGCTGCCTCTTATGTATGTGGGGGTGAGCAGGAGCCTACTGGCGTCCACCGCGCGACCCACCCGCCAGCGTCTCTGCCTGCTGTGCTGGCTTCTAGTTGCGTGCTGCTTCCGCTGGTGCCCTTTCATTGGGGGGGGGAGCAGGAGTCCATAGGCTTTGATTTCTCCAAGCCTCTGGCACTGTCTGCGGCCTTCACGCTGCCAACTCAGACCACTTGCGGGGTGAGGGGGAGAGCGGGGACCGACCGGCTCAGTGCATTCAGCTGGCCCTGTGCTGGTGGAGCTTCCCTCTTCCAACTGGTGTTGCTCGACCCCCGACTCCTCGGGGGTAATGGGGCTGAAGCTCCACAGGGACCTCTGTCATGGCCATTTTTCTGCCCTCCGAATCCTCGGATGGTGGGAGGGGCCGTCCAACCTTTTGGCACTGGCGGGGGGGACAGGAGCTTGCCTCCTCCATGCACCTAACTGGCTGGCCCGGCCACACCGTGCCGCTGGGTCCCTGTGCCGCCTGGGGTTGTTGTAGGGATTGTGGCTGAAAAGGGGCCCATCTGTCCCCATGGACCTGCTGCCCCAATGCCTCCCCAGGGGCCTCCACTGAATCCTTGGAGCTGGCCGGCTGCATCTGTGGGGCTGTCCCCCCAGGGCCCACCCCCCTGTTGGAATAAGCTCACCGCGGGGGCTCGCTAGCCCCTTCTGTTTCCCACGTTGATTCGTTGTTCCACGGCTGCTGCCTGCCCCTCCTGCTAGTGCTCTCTTTTTGGCACTGGGGGGGGAGTGGGAGTCAAATGGTTTCGATCATTCAGGGTCCCTGGCGCTGGCCGTGGCCTCCACGCCACCATCTTGGGCCATGTGTGTGGGGGAACACGGGAACCAGCCGGCTCAGTGCGTTCATCCGATCCCGCACTGGTGGAGCCTCCTTCCTCAGTTCATAGCAGCAGCGCAACTCCCAGCCTCTGATCTGTCTGTTGCCTGCCTCCCAAAACCTCGGGGGCAATGGGCTGCTGCTGTATGGAGGTTTCCGTCGCAGCCATTCCCTCTCCTCCTGGAACCTCGGGAGGTGGGGAGGCGAGTCTTCTTCTTCCCGTCTGGCATCTTTGGGGTTCTCCAGCTTCCTCGGAGCCTGGGAGGGAAGGGTAGGTCTTCAGACGTAGACCTCCCCGCTCTGCTGCTATCTAACTTTAAACTTCTAACTTTAAACTTTTCAAGTTTTAAAATGGTTCCTCTGGCTTGGAGCAGGAGCTCCAGACATCCTACCAAGTACAGGGCTATGCAGGAACTGGAGAGGTCAGCCTAGGTCCCTCCAGTAGGAGCCACACTATAAAGAAATTTCCATAGCCTATCCGAGCGAGCAGAGGCATGACCTAACCACTTCCTGGATGACTTCCCTCCACTGAAGGACAATTAGGAGGATAGTGTGTGGGGGGAGGTGCAATATGGAAGTCAGTGAACTGAATATACATTGCTCTGCTACAGTGGGCTTTTTCACATTTTTTTGTAAGTTCTGCCCCCATACTCCTTCAGGGTTTATTAGGGTTTATTTCCTGATTTCCTCACATAATTTTGTGCCTTTAGTTTTCACTTTTGGTTTCCCCCCCGGGGAGGGTGTTCCGACTCTTTTGAGACCACTTTTACCCCAGTCTTTTTCTGGAAGCCAATTTTGAGTTGTTTTTCCCCTAGTGCCTAATGTTTCTATCGGGTTTCTTCATCCCACTCTCCCCCCACCTCCAGCACACTTTTCAATGACTGGACTGTTTAATTAAACCACTCCCTCTCCCCCCCCAAGACACTGGTTTCAATTTTTTTAAAAAGCTCCTAAAATAGCACTATGACACTTTTTGTCATGAATGAGTGTGTGTTTTATGTAGTTTTAATATTTTTATGGTTATGCCAATTAGGTACATTGTACCGCTTTGTTAGCCGCCCTGAGCCTGTTCGCAGGATGGGCAGGGTATAAATATAATAAATAAATAAATAAATAAATAGTGTTGCAATTATAGTTGAAGCAGGTTCTCTGAATTCCCAGGTTTCATTATAAAAGAAGTCTTTAGCTCCTTCCCTTGCAGAGATATACCTTTTTGCTTATATCTCCATGAGGGAAAGGGCTAGAGACTTGCTTTTTTTTTTTTTTTTTAAATGAAAGCTGGGAATTCAGAGAACCTGCTTAAACTATAATTACAACATTACAGTATTATAGTGATATTTTAGGGCCATTTTTGAACAATAAGGGGGTGCTGTGATGCCACCTATAATGACACTGACGACAGCACCCTCCCTTGAAAACCCTCATTATTTAAGCCATATGTGAAAGAAAATAAACTGACTCTAGAACTGTAAAAATGCACAGGAAGGACAGACATGTGGAAGAGCCCTGCTGAAACCAATTCCAATGCTTGTGGATCAACTCCCAAGAAAATCAGGAGTAACTCCAGAATGTGGAAAAGGTTACTGAAAATCATTCAACAGATAAAAAATATAGAAGAGGTACCTGCACAAGAAGCACAAGAATGGTGGCATGGCTCACACTCCCTGCCATTATAATACTTTCCATCTTCACAGTGGATAACACATCTGGATCCCTGTAAACTATACAGAAACACACAAAAAAAATGCAAAACTATAACAAACCTTGCAGGATACTATACTGAGCACTTTATTTTTCTAAAGACAGTTTATGAAAACATTGTTTTCAAGTGTCTGTTATATCTCAATCCTAACACACACTGGACACAGTCTACACAGCTGTAATTTGTGCCTCTGCAAGGAAAGGGAAGTCAATCCCCCATTGCCTTGGCAATCCTTGGTGCCCACGTGTCTGACTCATAAATTGCTCCCACAGACTTCATGAATCATGGAGGTCTGCGGGCGGTTTGTGCGTTGCCTGATTGCATGGATCGGGCTCCCAGTCCATGACAAAATTTGGTCTGTGACCCCATCCCTAGTGGTGACATTTTCTTTGGGTTTGTCTTGTAGCAAGCTGTCCCTGGGTATCATTCTGGCCTTTCCAGTTATCTTTCTAACCATATCAGGAGGATACTGTACTTGCAAAAACACCAGCTGTAGATCCTTCAAGTGGATATCTCTGTCTGAGGGGTTGGAGCAGATGCGAATATAGCATAGGGCCTGGCTATAGACAATGGATTGTTTGCTGTGGTTGGGGTGGTAGCTGAAGGCGTGTACATAAGACCATGAGAGAAGCCATGTTATATCAGACCATTGGCCCATCTAGTTCAACATTGTGTGTCACACAGTGGCCAAAACCCAAGTGTAGAAATGTTTGCCGATCTGTCGGTTTCCAGTATAATGTGGTCCTTGTGTGTCCCTCACGAATTTGTACTGTGGTGTTCAGGAAGCTTATTTCTTGTATCGACTAATTCATAATTAGACTGATGGTGGGGTGGAAGTTGTTGAAAGCCTGGTGAAATCTTTTGAGGGATTCTTTGACATACCCTGCTACAAATTCTATTAGTCTTTAAGGAGCTACTGGCCTCCTGCTCTTTTCTACTGCTACAGACAAACTAACATACATCTTCATATATAACCTAAGACCACATTGCAGCATAATGGAAGTTAACTCTGCTGTACTTAAGATAAGTGAAAAAGCTGACATCAAAAGAGAAACAATAAAGATAAGTAAATAATTTGTAACTATCAGAGTAGTACATCCAAAATTTTCAATCATCAATTGTTTCTCTACAGTTATTCATAAATGTTATATTACAAGTCAAAATAGAAGGAAAAATCAAGTGCAAGAGCTAAAGCACCTATTTTCCTCCTACTTAAGGCTTTTTATCCACTGTTACCCAGGAGCTTATTAATGCAAGCATACAATAAACAACTCTCTGACATTTAAATGGGATGCAAAGTAAGGCTTAAAGAACTGTATTATGCAACTTTATTTGTTATATGTATATACATGTGCCTCCTTGGTTACTATGATAGTGCAATCTATCATTTCCTTACCTTAGGCCATGTCTGCATTCTGTGCAGGTTTGAAATTCAGTGCATGTCTTACAGTTTTCACTGCATTTACGGCAGACAATTTTATCTGAAAGAAAAAGAAATACTGTTCAGAAAATCCAGGTCAATAAAATGTAATGGATATATCTCATCGCTTATTTTCTTTCTTGATACAATAAACAGGAACTGAAAGCTAAAATAAAGTTCAATATTCCATATGGATAAAATAGTAACCTTTTTCAAATAATCTGAAATAACTGCATATATCTAAGAATGTATTTCTTTTTGAAAAAATGAGGGATAGTAAATGCTGCCTTTAAGGTTATAATGAGATCCTGCACTAATGACTGGTGCAAGCATTTACTGTGTAGAAAACAGAAACATCAGGAAAAGCTTTCTTTCAGATATTGATTTAATTTATATTTACAGATGCTTCTATCCTCTAAATAGATAACAGTACTGCAGGCACACAAGAAAATGAAATCTACATGCTTGACAAAAGAATATGGAAACAGAGGAGGAGAAAAAATGCGGAAAGGATGAAATAAGACGTGTTGGTGGATGGCAGGGTTTACAAACCCAATATAAACCAAGATGTCCTAAAACTAAAAAAGATGACTAAACTTCAGTGTCACTTTTATAAAAGTTGTAAATTGAGAAGAGGGGCAGGAAAGTAAACAAACAGACAAAGAGGGAAAATTGAGGCACAGTTTAGGGCAGTGATGATAATCCAGCTGCTAGCAGACAAAGGAAAGTTTTGAGGTAGGTTATGGCAGAGAACTGTTGGACTATAAACCAAAACGCAGATCCAGATGGCTGGAAATAGAAGGGATGCAAAAGAAGATAAAGACACAGCTAGGGCATAGTTCTGAAGGAGTTGTAGTGTCTGCTGTCTCTTTGAGCTTGAGAGGTCAGAGGCTCAGAAGGTGGTGTCAAAAATATTATTCCAGAAGAACTGCAACCCACATTAGCCATAAATGAGTTGAATACTTTGCAATTGTCCATCTGCTGTCATCTCTGGACAACCTTTCTTCGGTGTGGCTTTCTTTTCTTTTTTAAAGAAAGTAGGGCTGCTAATACAATTTATGGAACCCCTCACTGTTGCTAGTAGAGAACAGTAGTCCCTTTCTTCACTGTGTTCATGGTACAGTGTTTTTCAGCATTGCAAAGAACTTATCGTCTTGTTTGCTGGAGGGCTGGAAAAATGACAGCAGCTAATGGTATGGACCACCAAGTGGCAAGGAGAGAAGACTGAAGGGCAATAAAATATGTTTTAGAAGGGGGAATGATTTTTGTTCTGTGGCAATAAATTGTGAGTTGGATTTTTAAGAAAAAACGCTCAACAACCATTTGAAAAAAATTGGTGGTGCAGTTTAACATTTAATTATTTTCTTGCCCTCATCTCCTATGCATTTCTACTAAGTAAAAATGAAGGCTCATATTACCTGACATTTTTACCCTCAGTATTTTTACAATGTTGCTTTTGCAAGCATTTACAAAATGAGTAGCTGGTGCAACACATTTTCTGTTGTGGTGGTGGTTCTTATCTTGGGGAAAAGCCATTAATGTTTCATTTGAAATAAAAAAAAACATAAAAAGAGCCCTACTAGATCAAACCAATGATCCATCTAGTCCAGCATTCAGTTTTCCACAATGGCCAAACAAATGCTCAGGATGGCCAAAACATTCCCTTGCTTTTGCTTCCTTCCAGTAACTGGCATTTGGAGCTATACTGCCTCTGAACGTGACAGTCCCACTCAGCCATCTAGGAAATTGTCCTATTTCTTTTAAAAGCCATCTAAGCTTGAAACTGTAAGTGTATAGTGGTCACCTGGAAAGTTAATTAGAGCCTTAATTAGAAGGGATTTAAACACAATTTTTGCTGATTCAAATTTGCACACAGTGCCTGAAGCAGAAACAACAGATCTCTCTGAAAATCCATGTTTTCCCTGTGTCAAATCATGCAAATATATCTAGTTCTTATCAACATGAACATTCCTATTGGCAGGTGTTTAAACATATTAAATGATTTAAGAATACTGACTATTATCCAGGTAAAATCCATCTGGGCAGCTGGAAATGCAATTTCTGGTTTCTTCATGGATATAGTAACCAGGTTTGCAAGTATTGCACTGGTCATTGTGACCTCCAAAACAAGTTTCACAGTTGGCTGAACATTTTTTGCAGCGCTTCTTATCTGCACTGTAGTGGCCAGTTGGACAATTGGGAACACAGATTCTACATTGTATAAGACAAAAGGCATAGCCAGAATTGTTAGTGCATTTTGTGAAAATAACTGATTGAACTGTTAGAACAGCAACTTTCCAACTATGATGCAGACTTATCTATGAAAAAACTAACTTTTACTGGCTCTAGCTGCAGTAAATTAGATCAGATCGAAAATACTAACTATTGTCAGAGAGGTGGAAATGAGGCCCCTCTTGGTATTCTGCCTACATTTCCAGTACACCTCTATTAGCCCCCTATGAGTACAATATAAATATGAAATAATTAGTTTCTACCTCATTAATTACCAAACGTCTTACCCACATAACATCAAGAACACTGACACATAAGGTGATCCTTCAAATGGTACTGTCTCCTTTATCTTGTGACCTACAAGTACCTGGATCATCCATAGTATGTGAAAGTAGGGGTGTGCATTTGGATCTATCCAACCCCAAAATATACCCAAAAATTCTTTATTAGTATTTTTCTAGTATATTTTGGCATCCCAAAAGTATCCAAGATTTATTGGGAAAACAACAACAAAAATCCTGAAAAAAATCCCATATATTTTCAGGAATTACTGGGAAGGTCGGCAAAGCTGCAAAAAACAGCTGAATGGCAGGAGCAGAGTGCTCCCACTGCTCAGCTGTATTGGGTTTTCTTCTGCAGTCCCTTTAAATGTACCCTGTTTAAAAGGACTGCAGAAGAAAGCCCAAAAAACAACTGAGTGGCAGAAGCAATGTGTTTTTTGTGGCTCTGCCACTGCTGTGTGGTTTTTTCTGTTTTTTTTCTTCTTGGTTCTATTGGACTCTTAAAAAAATTGGGATTTTTGAGAAATCCTGGATCTGAATACTGGTATTGGGATCCAGGATTTTTTTGGGAAGCCCGAATTTTTTTTTTGGGGGGGGTCCAGTAGACTTGCATCAAAAAATAGCACAGCTTAGCAACAAATGCCACAGTTTAGCAACAGACTAGTAGTATGAAAGGAAGTGGGATGAGGTTGGACAGTGCAGGGTGGTCAGTAGTAGGGACAACCACAAACGGAACCAAGAAGCAAAATTTGCAATGAATTTTGCCCTGTTCGTGGTTCAGGAACTGAAGTCCAAGGCAGTTCGTGGGTTTTGTGCTGCTTCCTGGCCAGAGCAGACAACAGGGATTTAAAAAGACTTAAGTCCCTTTAAACCTATGCTTTCTGCTTCTGCAGAAAGCCGCAAAAACAGCTGAGCTGCTGGGGCTCCCTGCCACTCAGCTGTTTTACGCTTTCTTGTGCAGTCTTTTTAAAGCTTTAACAGCTCTGTGCAGCTCAGATGTTTAAAGGGGGTTTCTTTGACAGCTAGCCCCTGGACCTCGCTGCCCACGAAGGCCCCTTTAAACAACAGAGAGGCATGGAGCAAATAACTCTGTGTGGAGCAATTACTTCTGTGCCTCTCAACTGATAAAAGGGGCTTTCTTTGGCAGTCAAGAAATTCACTTTAAACACTGAGAGAGGGGCTTTCTTTGACAGTTAGCCCTTGGGGCTCACTGCCCAAGAAAGCCCCTTTTAAAGAGGGAGATCTTGGAATCGTAGTAGATAACTCACTGAAAATGTTGACTCAGTGTGCGGTGCAATAAAAAAGGCAAATGCTATGCTGGGGATTATTAGGAAGGCAATTGAAAAAAATCAGCCAGTATCATAATGCCCCTGTATAAATCTATAGTGCAGCCTCATTTGGAATACTGTGTTCAGCTCTGGTCACCGCACCTCAAAAAAGATATATAGCATTGGAAAGGTGCAGAAAAGGGCAATTAAAATGATTAAGGGGATGGAACACTTTCCATATGAAGAAAGGTTAAAGAGGTTAGGGCTCTTTAGCTTGGAGAGATGACGACCGAGGGATGACATGATAGAGGCTTACAAAATTATGCATGGGACAGAGAAGGTAGAGAAAGAAGTATTTTTCTCCCTTTCTCACAATACAAGAACTTGTGGGCACTCAACGAAGTTGATGAGCAGTAGGGCTTAGAACACATAAAAGGAAGTACTTCTTCACCCAAAGAGTAATTAACATGTGGAATTCAGTGCCACAAGAAATGGTGGTAGCTACAAGCACAGACAGCTTCAAGAGGGGATTAGATAAACAGATGGAGCAGAAGTCCATCACTGGCTACTAGCTGCAAGGTACGGATAGAATAATATGTCTGGGGCAGTGATACTTTGTATTCTTGGTGCTTGGGGGGCAACAGTGATACCATAGGGCTTCTGGAGTTCTGGCCCTGCTGATGGCAGCTGGGTTCTAGCCACTGTGGAACACAGAGAGTTGGACTGGATGGGCTATTGGCCTGATCCAACATGGCTTCTCTTATGTTCTTCTGTTCTTAAACAGCTGAGAGGCATGAAGCAAACTGCTCCACATGGAGCAATTTCCTCTGTGCCTCTCAGCTGTTTAAAGGGGCTTTCTTGGGCAGCTAGTCCTGGGACTCACTGCCCAACAATTCCCTATTAAGCAGCTGAGAAGCAGGGAGAAAACTCTGTGCTGCACAGCTATTTAAAGGGGCTTTCTTAGGCAGCTAGCTCCTGGGTCTCGCTGTCCAAGAAAGACCCTTTAAACTGCTGAGAGGCATGGAGCAAGCTGCTTTGTA
The DNA here is from genome assembly GCF_001447785.1 of Gekko japonicus. Classification (NCBI taxonomy): domain Eukaryota; kingdom Metazoa; phylum Chordata; class Lepidosauria; order Squamata; family Gekkonidae; genus Gekko; species Gekko japonicus. Next base: position 945,294 of record NW_015164674.1, read on the forward strand.
CTTAGGGCTGCCAAGCCGCGGCGGGGGATCCACACGTCTTCACAGGATCCCTGCCGCAGGGGACAGCGATACGCGTTGCACCACCATCGCCAGGATGTGATGCTACGCGTCGCTCTGGCAATGGGGCTGTTTGGAGTCCTATTGCCAGAGCGATACGTAGCATCATATCCTGGCGACGGCGGTGCAACGCATATCGCTGTCCTCTGCAGCAGGGATCCTGTGAAGACGTGCGGATCCCCCGCCGCAGCTTGGCAGCCCTATTTGTACTACTCAGCTGTTTAAAGGGGCTTTCTTCTGCAGCCAGCCCTGGGGGCTCACTGCCCAAGAAGGCCCCTTAATACAGTGAGAGGCATGGAGCAAACTGCTCCTTGTGGAGCAAACTGCTCCTTGTGGAGCAATTTGCTCCGTTTCACTCAGCTTTTTAAAGAGGCTTTCTTGGGCAGCCAGCCCTGGGGCTCTGCTTTCTTGGGAAGCTAGCCTCTGGGTCTCGCTGCCCAAGAAAGTCCCTTTAAACAGCTGAGAGGCATGGAGCAATTTGCTCTGCACCTCTCAGATGTTTAAAGGAGCATTCTTTGGCACCATTCCTGGGGCCAAGAAATCCCCTTTAAACAGCTGAGAGGCAGGGAGAAAACTGCTCCATGCTGCACAGCTGTTTAAATGGGCTTTCTTAGGTAGTTAACCCCTGGGTCTCAGTGCCCAAGAAAGCCACTTTAAACAGCTGAGCCATCCAGAGCTGAGCAGTTTGCTTCACATGGCTCAGCTGTTTAAAGGGGCTTTCTTTGGCAGCTAGCCCCTGGGGCTCATTGCCCATGAAAGCCCCTTTTTAAACAGCTGAGCTGAGCAGAGCAAACTGCTCAGCTCCAAGTGGCTCAGCTGTTTAAAGGGGCTTTCTTGGGTTCAGCTCCAAGCCATTTAAACCAAACAGCTGAGCAGTGGAGTGGCGTTCAGCCATTTGGTTTAAATGGCTGGGAGCTGTTTTAATGTCTGCTTTCTGCTCCCCACAGAAAGTGGCGGGGAGCAGAAAGAGGATATGGGTCATGGTTCAGTCATGAACCACAAACTAAACTGTAAAAATGTGGTTCGTGCCTAGTCAGAAGCCATCATTATCCCATGATTGGCCCCTTTCACATATCTACACTGTATAATTTAATCTTGGTATCTTCTGCATAAATGGCTGTGGCTTGGTATCTTTTTTTTTTTTTTTACAACCCAGACTGTTCAGTAATCTACAGGGGATGACTAAATGTTATATGGAAACATGTATTATAGCCCAATGCTTTTAACAGACGGAACTGTGAATAGAAAATTGTGTGTGTGTGTGGGAAGGGAGGTGATGAACCTTAGCTCTCATTTCTTTACTCCAACTCCACACAGCTTCCATGCTTCTGTGGAGTATCAGGTACACATATGAGAGGACACACACATTTGAAATCCCAGAGAAGCCACAGACATGGGTGTGTATGTGTGATCTGGAACAGAGAAGTAGTGGGTATGGAATTAAGCATCCTTCCTACCTCTCTGCTGCTTTTTTGTTCTCAATCACCCCATCCTAACACTGCATTCTAAAAAATGGATTTGGTGTCATGCCTCTAATATTAAATATTCATGTAACTCAGTTTTTCAGTGTTAATAGTTTGCTCACTGTAACTTTGTTCAATATATTAAAATGGACTAATATTATAAATTTGAATGCTTGGTAACAGTCTCATGAATCAGTAACTCTACCCAGCTTTAAGCAATGTTATCAAGTAAGTTCAGTTCAGTTCAGTTCGATTTATTGCATATGGCCAATGGCCGTTACAAGTACAGTACATATCAAGTAAGTTAAAGAAGAAAGGTTTATTGCAATAAATGTGTTGGGTGAATAGGTAACAATTACTATATAAGTATGTTCTTCTTACCTTGTGTTGTTTTTAGATTTGTAGTAGTAGTGTAGACAGTCATTGCAATGGTCTGGTCCAGGCCCACCACATCCTACCTTACTGCACTCTGCATTGCATGGACCTTTTATTAGAGGGAAACAACAACTTTATGTCACAGATATGGTCAGAAATATAGGGGAACAGTGGCTGGACTTCACCAGATAGATCATGGAGGATGTTGCTGCACACATAAACAGAGTAAACCTGGCATCTCAGGGAAGCATGCCAAGAAGGGAGTCTAAAAACCCAGAAGAGTAATAAGAAGACAAAGTAGCAACATAGTTATATGGCCTTGTGTAGATTAGAAACTGTCTAGCCCAGGCTTTTGAATAGGAGCCACCACCACCAGTCCATCACTAGTGCACTACCAACGCACTAGTCTACCATCAACGCCCCATATATGGACATCTGGAGGGGGCACGTTCCATCAATGCCCCATAATCGCTGCACTATGGGCGAGAATGGGAGGTGTAGGGGGTGGCCATCTTGCTTTTAGAAAGTGTAATTTGGAATTTGGAAATTGACTGAGAGGAGCACCAAAATTGGTTTAATGGTGATGTATTTTACTATTTGGTATTGTTTTACTGTTTTATCTGGCGATACGCCCTGTAAGCCGCCCTGAGCCTCCGGGGAGGGTGGGATAGAAATGTGAATAATAAATAAATAAATAATAAATAAATTATCTTGTATGTAAATTTTTCTTTGGTTTTAACACATTATAGGACGGGAAGGGTACAAGGGATGGGATACGACATAAAGGGAAGTTCCAACAAGTTTATATAAAAGCTGTTACAAATTTTCTGTATTAATTCTTTGTTTCCAATCTCTTTCTTTTAAGTATTTATTAAAGCTAGTAACGCTTAATCAAATTGCTAACATCTTCTATAATGGTTCCTGAAAAAAGGTTCTATGCCATTCAAGTTAGAGTTTCTCCAAGTTAATGAGTTATATTTATTGTTTGTGATCTTCAAAGTTTCTTTCCATCCAGTCATAAAATGGTATCCAATTGTCTCACACTTTTTGTTTACTTTGGTCTTTTAACAAGTCCGACAATATAATCATTTTGGTTGGTTCAAAGATTTTTGACAAAAGTTCATTTTCTGTTGGTATCTCCAATTTTTTCTAGTATTTAGCATACAGAATTCTTAGCATAAAGAATTCTTGCTGCCGTAACTATATGTATAATTAAGTGTTTAACTTTCTTATCTTTTACATCAGACATAATATTAAGTAAAAACATTTCAGGTTTAAATGGTAGCAATATCAACTTTTTTTGGTAACATTTCATGAACCCTTCTCCAGTATAACATCACCTCTTTACATGAAAAAAGCTTCCCACCTGTATCTTACATTTCCAACATTCGTCAGACATTCCAGGGTATATTCTGGCTAATTTCTCTGGCATTATATGTCACCTATAAAACATTTTATATAGATTCTATTTAAAAGAAACTGATTTTGTTATTTTAACATATTTGTTTTCCATATTTGCAACCAATTATCAAGATCAATATTCTGGTAAACAAATTTTATTTTCTTAGGAACATAACATATAAGATTAAATCATTCAGTCCATTGTTTACCTCATTCCCTTCCTCCCCTCCCTCCAGTAGCTTCCCGCAATGCTTCTCCCCCTTCTTACAAATTTCATTATATCATTAACACATCGTTTGTTATCATCCAACCTCAAGATAACATCATTTGACTTAATATTGATCTAAACATATTAAGTTTTGTTTTACATCCCAGTTCTTTTCCAGATATATTTTAAAGTCATTCCATTCTTGAAAAAACACGTTGTCTTCTTGATTATTCAACTTCTTTGTGATTTTATCCATTTCTGCCATGAACAGAACTTTTTGTATCCAGTCTTCGATTTCTGGTACTTTCTCAGTCTTCCAAAATTGTGCATAAATCATCCTCGCTGTTGTAATAAGGTACCAGAATAAAGTCCTTTTAGTCGAGTTAACTTCTTCCATTTTTAGTCCCAAAAGCAGAATTTCCGGCGCTTTCTTGAAAGAGCACTTAAGTATTTTTTGCATTTCTTTGTGGACTTTTGTCCAAAAGAGTGTAGCTTTTTCACAAGTCCACCACATATGGTAAAATGAGCCCTCATGTTTTTTACATTTCCAACATTTATTTGACATATTCTGGTTCATATTTGCAATTTTCTTTGGGGTCATATACCACCTATACATCATTTTGTAACAATTCTCTCTAACATTGGTACAGGGTGATATCTTAATAGCATTTTTCCACAAATATTCCCAGGTTTCTATGTCAATTTCCTTGTTCATATTTATTGCCCATTTTAACATTTGCTCTTTCACAGTCTCATCTTCTGTATACCATTTTAACAACACTTTATACATTTTAGAGATATCTTTTCCCCCTCCACTCTCCCATACCTTTTCCATTTCATTTTTTTCCTCTCTAAAACCATAATTTCTTTTGTCTGACCTAAAAAGGTCAGAGATCTGCATGTATTTCAACCATTCATATTCATATTCAATTTCATTCTGCTTTTTCATTACCCATTCTGTTCCCTCTTTTTTTATTATGTCTTTATACAGCAACCAATCTTTGTCTCTACGTCTTGAGTAAGATGTTAACACTTCCACTGGTACAATCCAAAGTGGCCTTACATCACCAAAATATTTTTTATATCTCATCCATACCACAAATAATGCTTTTCTTACCACATGATGCTTAAAAAAGCTATCCATTTTTGTTTTGTCATACCATAAATATGCATGCCAACCAAATCTACAATCATGACCTTCTAACCCCAATAGCTTATCATTTTCTAATTTCACCCATTGCTTCAACCAGGTCATACAAACCGCTTCATAATATAATCTGAGATTTGGTAGCTGTAGTCCACCTCTGTCCTTGGCATCACAAAGTATTTTCATCTTAATTCTCGGTTTCTTGCCTGCCCAAACAAACTTTGATAGTTCTTGTTGCCACCTTTGCAGCAAATCTGTCTTACTAAGTATTGGTATTGTTTGGAACAGGAACATCAAACGTGGTAGGACATTCATTTTTATAACTGAAATTCTTCCCATCAGTGACAAGTTCATTTTGTCCCATTTCTTAAAGTCTTGGGTTAACTTAGCCCATAGTTTTTCATAATTGTTCTTATATAAGTCTATATTCTTTGCAGTTAACTCAATGCCTAAGTATTTCGTCTTCTTTACCACTTCACATTGTACCAAATTTTGTAGTTCCACTTGTTTTTGTTTCGTCATATTTTTGCAAATAAGCTTCGTTTTATTCTTGTTTACATAAAATCCTGCCAATTCTCCAAAATCTTTTATTTTTTGAAATAGTAACGGTAACTCTTCCGTCGGGTTTTCCACAATAAACATTACGTCATCTGCAAAAGCACGGTATTTATATTTAAAACCTTTATGTGTCAAACCCTTAATCTCTTGATCTTGTTGTATTTTTTGTAAAAGTACCTCCAACACCCAAATGAACAATAGCGGTGACAAGGGACAACCCTGCCGAGTACCTTTCTGTACCTTGAAGCTATCGGTCAATTCTTTATTTACATTCAGTGTAGCTCTTTGTTCCGAATAGATAGCTTCAATACAATTTCTGAACTGTTGTCCCGTATCAATTTTTTCCATCATCTGTAACATAAACTTCCAATTAAGATTGTCAAATGCTTTTTCCGCATCCACAAACAAAAAAGTTACCTCTTTTTCAGGGTGCTTTTCATAGTATTCCACTGCGTCCATTACTATTCTTACATTATCTCGAATTTGTCTTTTTGGCAGAAAGCCCGCTTGATCTTCTGAAATCACTGTTTGTAAGTAGTTTTTCACTCTTTCTGCAATAATTTTTGCAAAGATCTTATAGTCATTATTTAGGAGAGAAATTGGCCTGTAGTTCTTTACATTCGTTAGTTCTTGGCCTTCCTTTGGTATCAATGAAATGATTGCCTCTTTCCATGAGTCTGGCACTTTCTTGCACATCCGTATGTCGTTGGATAAAGCTTCCAGGGCCGGGACAAGTTCCTCTTTCATTTTTTTATAAAACTTCGCGGTAAATCCGTCCGGCCCTGGCGCCTTCCCCAACTTCGCTTCTTCAATTGCCTTCCTCACTTCCTCTGTTTGGATTGGCCCATTTAGTAAATCTTTAAACTCTTTGCTTATTTTGGATAGTGGAATCTCTTCTAAATATCTTTCAATCTTCTCAAGATCAATTCTATTTGCTTGAAACAATTTAGCATAATACTTGAAGAAACTTCTCTTTATACCATTAGGGTCAACGAATTCTTTTCCTTCTTCTATAATTTTGGTTATCATTCTTCTTTCTTTTCTTGCTTTGAGTTGCCAAGCTAGATATTTCCCCGGTTTATTCGCCCCTTCAAAAGATTTCTGTTGTAACTTCTTTAAATTCCAATAAAGCTCTTGGTTCAAAAAATCATTCAGCTGTTCTTTCAGCAACTGTAGTTCTCTAATAATCTTCTTTTTCCCCGGTTTCTTCTTCAGTTCTTTTTCTTTTTGGGCTATTTGTTCCAATACTTCCACTTGCCTTTGAAGTTTTTCCTTCTTTTGCTTCACATTTTGTGAGATGAGAATCCCTCTCATCACAGCTTTGTAAGCGTCCCACACTACCTGTATTGAAGTCTCTTTATTCAGATTTTGTTGGAAATATTGTTTTGTTTCTTCTTTTAACATTTCCATAACACCTTTTTTATCCAACAAATCTTCATTTATTCTCCAAAGAAAGGATTTATTCCTTTCAGTAGAGGTCCACAAAACAGGGTTGTGATCCGAGTTACATCTAGGCAGGATTTCTATTTTTTGTGTTTTCATTGACAATTCTTCTGACATCCAAATCATATCAATTCTGGAAAAAGAGCAATGTCTATTGGAATAAAAAGTAAAATCTTTCTGCGTTGGGTTCCATTTCCTCCACACATCTTCTAGTTTTTCCTGTTTGACTAGTTCAAAAAAGTTCTTTGGCAATTTTCCACTAATTTCGTTGCCTTTTTGTGATTGTCTATCCAGCCGATCTATAGTTCCATTAAAGTCTCCGGCCAAAATAACTTGATCATAAGTTTGTCCTTGTAGGTGTTCAGTTAAGTCCTTAAAGAACTTTTCTTTTGCTCCATTGGGTGCGTATATATTGACCACCAGTGTCTTTTTCTGTTGAATCATCACTTCCACACCCACATATCTTCCTTCCAAATCTTTGAAAATTTCTTTAGGTTGTAAATCCTTTTTCACATATATCACCACACCTTTTTTCTTATTTAAGGCCGAGGAATAAAATTCTAATCCCAATTTAACATTTTTTAAATATTTGGCATCCAGTTTTCTAATATGAGTTTCTTGCAAGCATATCAAGTTACAATTTTGTTTTTGTATCCAATAATTGATTCTTTTCCTCTTGTTAGGTGAATTTAATCCATTCACGTTCCATGACAACAATTTGTAATCCATTGTAGATTCTTAATTTAAAGTTCTCCAAAGACGTCAGAATTGTCCGCCTTAAATTTATAAAAATCCGTCACCGACCTGATCTGGACTCTCCCACCTTTGTAAGTAAAGGATAAGCCTTGTGGAATTTCCCATCTGTACCTAATATTCAAAGTCCTCAGTTTATCCACCAAAGGCTTATACCTTTTTCTGTCTTGCAGTACTGCTCGGGGGAGTTCTCTCATCACCATAATCTTGTTTCCTTCCATTTCAAAAGGGACGGTGAATTGTTTCTTAAAAATATCTTCTGTAGTTGTTCTTGTTACAAATTGTACAATAACATCTCTTGGTAAATTTTTCTTTTCTGCAATTCTGGAGTTCACTCTGTATATCAAATCAAAATCAGAGTCCATTGTCCCTTCATCTTCTTCCAAATATGATGTTATTGCCTTCATCATTTCATCTCTTATATCTTCATTTTCCTTCTCTTTAATGCCCCTGAATCTCAGATGGGTTTGCATCCTTCTGAACTCCATCATTGTTTCTGATCTTCTAAATTGCTGAGTCAAAGAATCCTGTTTTTCTTCCACTTGTTGCATCTTCTCTTCCACTTCCGTAGTTTTGGTTGCATTAGCCTGAATCTCCTTTTTGACTCCTTCTATTTCTTGCTTGATTGAAGTTATCTCAGTAGTGACCAAATCTTTAATTGCCGCTATGTTCTTCTCCTGAACCTCTTCAAGTTGTTTCAGATGAATCTGAGTCTGCTTTGCCATTTGTGCCTCCAGTTGCTTTTCAATCTGTTCCCCCATCCTTTTTTCACTTTGTTCTCCCATAGCTTGTATTGCTTCCAGCATCCTTTTCTCCATTGCCTCCATGGCAGCATACATCTCTTTCTTATCCTTCTCCCTCTCTTTTGACATCTTGGGGGTTGGTGTCAGCCTAGTTGGTGTTGAATTAGTTCTTGGTCTCACTTTTGGCTTAACGTCAGGATCAGAGTCAGCTCTTTTCGGTCCTCTTCTGGTCTCCGTTTTGGTGCTTTTCCTGCGGTGCGCAAATTCACAAACAAACAGTCTCTTCTAAAGGGTAGCCTTCAATCAGCCATTCCCTTCTATTTTCGCTTTTAAAAACCCTCTAAAAGAAGTTTAAAGTCAAATTTAAAGTCAGGTCCTCCTCAAAATGTCGGGCGCAACTTCTCTATGGTATTCGGGTATAGAGTAGGTCAGGTTACCGTATTCCAGGTCCCGTCTGTTCGTATACACTCACTTCCGGTTCTGCTCTCTTGTAGCTCCGAGTCTCTTCCTGTTGGCTTCCTGTTGGCTTCAGCCCTTCTTTCAGGGCTTCCTCTTCCTGTTCCAGCACCTCGGAGTATTTTTTTCGTTACACCGGCCTGCTCCTCCCGCGATACAGTTCGTCAGTTTCGGTTTTCGGCTGCGCACATATCTCAATTCCCACCGCAGGAATGTTAAACAATGTTCTTTTTTACTGTTTTAAAGCCTTCAATCAACTATTTTCTTTGCCGGAATCGGATTTCTGGGAATGTTTGGTCATTTCCCGCTCAACCGCTTGTTTCAATTTTTATCTTATCACAGTTCAGGTAAGCGGCACGTTTATTGTTATCTAGCACGATCAAATCGGGTTTCGCATTGCTTCTTTTCACTTACTGTTGTTGCCCATCTTCAAGAGGTCGGCTGGTAGAGAGCTTAAACCGGTAATCCGGCTCGAACGGCCGCTGCAGAGTTGCTTGGCACTTGCCTTCTTCGGGGGAGGAGATCAAAGCATGAAACGGCTCCTTCGGGAGCCGGATCACGCCAACCTCACACTCCCTCTTAGGCGCTGCTGCCTGCTTGTCCCCCCCCCTCACTGGGGAGCGATGCGTTGGGCTAAAAACTGCCCAAGCTGTCAAAAGCGGCCGTCGCTCACTTCGCACAATCGCGAAAGTGCGTCAGTCCTCCATCTTAGCCCGACCGGAAGCCTCAAGATCAATATTGTAGCCAAAATTTTTGGCCCATTTTAGCATACATTCTTGAATCACCTCATCCTCTGTCTTTATCTGTAGCAAATACACATAAAATTTCTTAATTAATTTATCATTAGTTTCATATAAAAGTGTATTAAACGTCAATTGTTATCTTTAGCATATCTAGATTCCAGCTGTACTCTTGTCTACCAATCCAAATATATATCTTGTTCCTCTAATTCTTCTTTGGATTTCAGCCTATCTTCCTTTCCTAATAAATCTTCATATCTAGCTACTTTTTTCTTCTCCATTAATATAGGCTGAGTAAAAGCTTCCATCGGAGAGACCCATTTTGGGATCTTCACATATATTTTATGTCTGATTCTTTCCCATACTAACAGTAGTGCTTTCCTCATCAAATGGTTTTTAAAATATTTGTGATTGTCTGCTTTTTGATATCAAAGATAGACATGCCATCCTAGCTTTAAATTATGTCCCTCCAATTTTAGTAATCTAGTATTTTCGGTTATCCATTCCTTAATGCACAAGCTTTGTAATATGTTTCCGTATCTGGAAGACCAAAGACTGCATTCTCTTTAAAGGCCTATAACGCCTTCAATTTTATCCTAGGTTTTTTTCCTTCTCTCTCTCTCTCTCTCTATATATATATAAAAGAAAGTCCCCTCACCATAAAATCAACACCCAGGTGAAACCGCTGGACCTAGAAACACCAAATTCAGGAAGAGCACTCCTACCATGGCATACATACTCACTAAGAAGGGATTTTTAGAAATTCAACCCCTAAGTGGGTCAAAAGGGGTGAAATGTGCTCCCCCATTGATTCCTCTTTTTTTTGGCATCCCCGGAGGGATATTTTTATTATTTTTTTATAAGACTACAAAACTACAAAGCAAATATAAGGGAGGGGGCTAACTTCTAAGGATAAAGGATAGATAACCACACTACACTAAAAACCCAAGAGGAGGAGATCATATCCATGTTAATCTAAATGTTATTAATAAAAGTGTTAATATAACAATATACTTGTAGAGTTCTTGTTTGTCTCAGCTTCAATGTTAGTATGTTAGTTGTGTGAGAGAACTTTCTGAGCATCTTCGTGTTAGTTTCTTCAAAAGGTAATTTTCAGAAATCATATGTCACTTTCACTGCGCCTGCACCCATTTCTATGGCAGAGTCCTCTTCCGTTCCAGAGTCCTCTTCCGTTCTTGATTTCGATTCTTCATCTTTGGATTCCTCTTCCATTTCCAACTGGCCTCTCAGAAATTCTTTGGCTTTGAAAGTGGAGTCAATCTTTTCTCTTTTGTCGTTGATTTTAAAGATGAAACACTCTGGGATCGCCCACCTGTATGAAATTCCATTGGTTTGAAGAAAAGAAATTAAGTCCTTATAGCTTTTCCTCTTTTGGCGAATTTCAAATGGAATGTCTTTTAAAGTTTTAATGTTTATATTCCCCATTTTCAGTGGAGTTGCTGAAGCCGCTTTTAAAATAGCATCTCTTGTCTGTCTTCTTGAGAATCTGACCACAATTTCTCCAGGGAGGCTATTTTTTTATATAATTGGAGTATGCCCTATAAGCAGTCTCCATCTCTTTTACCAGTTCATCCGCTGTTAAGCTTATTACTGGAGCTATGATCTCGCTGAGCAGTTTCCTCAGATCTTCCATTTGTGATTCAGGAACTCCCTGGAATCTGAGGATCATGTTAGCTTTTTCCATTTGTAGCTGTAGCAAACAGTTTTCTTGGAAGATTTGTTTTGCTTCAACTTCCCCCATTCTTTGCTTCATTTTCTTGTTTGTGGTGTCTCTTTAATTCTCACAGTTGTTTGTTCCACCTTCTTCGCCGTTTCTGCCAGTTGTAGCTGCTGGGATGCAAAGTTTTGATTCAGCGAGGTCAGTTGCTGGTTAATACCATCGAGTTGCTCCATCACCGGCGTGAGCATATCTGCTAACATTTTCATGACGTCTGCTCCCTCTTCCGGTTTTGGGCTCTGACTACCCGCCGGTTTTGCTTTAAACTTTCTTTGCGAGGCCACCATTTTATACGATTGTTTACAATTCCAAACCGCTTCAGACGGACTCACACAATCGTCACCTTGCTGTCAGCGCTCAAGTAAGTCTCTCCACACAAAATCGCTGTTTATTTTTCCCCTGCCCCCTTCGTTATGCTTACCTGTCCATTCACATAAGAGGTATCCCTCTTTGCGCTCCGCTTTTCCCATGGGGGTGGGGTAGTTCACTTTTAAAATGTTCCGTTTATTTTGAACTCATGTTCATTGTCGGTCATTTCTCTGACTTCGCTCATAGTAAATGATATTCCGCTCGATCTCCAGCGCTTGTCCCAGTCGAAACAGCTTGTGCCCGAAGACCACACAGTGGCAGGACCGTCAGGGTGAAGGGAAGCCTCAATTCTCTGGCATTTAGTCGTCAAAGAGGCTGCCCCTCAAAAGCCCTATGGCCTGGAGCCCTTCGCAAAGGCTCCATGTGAGTGCTACTTGAAGTAGCAACCCCCCCCCATACTGCTGGTGTGCAAGTCACTCCCCTGAGGTCCAGGGAGAGCGACCACCATCGCTGATCCACAAACCGGAAAACCCCTCCGCCATTGATTCCTATGTGACTGCCAGGCTGCTGCCTCCTTGCACCCCCCACTCTCTGATTGGTCAGCTGCAGAGCTCTGTGTTCTGAGGTAAAAAGAACAGTTACAGGGGACTACAGAGAGCTAATGACAGTCGAGGAAATTAGGAGTGACCAACCGCCTGTGAGGTGAAGCAAAGCTGCTGGCCCAGCCTCTCTGATGGCTTCCAACACACTCCCCCACCTCCTACACCAAACAGGTGGTTGTCTGTCAGGTGCAGCAGTGGTTGCAGGGTGCTTAAAGCCATGAGGGAGCTGCCCCAGCAGTAATGCCTTAGTGATCCTGCCAGCCCCGCCTCCACAGTGGCTTCTAATACTCCTCCCCCTCCTCCTCCTACACTGGAGAAGCAGCTGCCTGTCAGGTGTAGGAGAGGAGGTGAGATGCTTACAGCCACTGGGGAGGTTTGCTCAGCAAGATTGCCTTAGCCATGCTGCTGGCCCAGCCTCCCTGATGCCTTTAAACATACTCCCCCAACACCAGACAGGCAGGTGTCTGTCAGGTGTAGGAGCAGGACCAGGGTACATTAATCCATCAGGTACGCCACCCCAGCAGGGTCACCTTAGCGATGCTGCTGGTCCAGCCTCTCTGATGGCTTCCAACACACTCCCCTCACTTCCTACTTCTAACAGGTGGTTGTCTATCAGGTGCAGCAGTGGTTGCATGGTGCTTAAAGCCATGAGGGAGCCTGCCCCAGCAGTCTACAGAGAGGTACTTCAGTAGAGAGAAAAAAGTAAGTTTGTCTCACTTCACTTTTTACACTACAATCTTCTCCATTAGAATTCCTACAACAAATGTTACATTTTTAACTTTACATCATCAGTATTATAACTGGATTCATGGAAATATGATTGCTTCTGTAAAATTGGGATAGTTTGAAAAATAAAAATAAGTCTAGGAAGAATATCTGTTTTAATTGTGGCTATTCTTCCCATAAATGATAACTGCAAGTTATTCCATTTGTCTAAATATTTTTGGATTTCTTTTAATAGTTTCATATAATTGTCTTCCACCAAAGAACTACCATTTATTTGTCAAGGTAATGCCTAAGTATTTCACTCTTTGCTCTGATTGAAATCCTGTCTTCTCAACCAGCTCTTTTATTATAGGTTGTGTTATATCTTTGTCTTCTATTTGTTCACTTTCATTCCCGCCATCTTGCCAATTCCATTAAGTTCTTCATCAAGCTGTCTATAGAAGTGCTAGGATCTTCTAAAATAAAAGCTAAATCATCCGCAAATATTCTTCACCACGTATTGTTGTTCCTCTAATTGTTGCGCAGAGCGTGAGTAACGGTCCACAACCAGTCTAAGCCAACTCAGCACCTTAGCAGACTTTCCAGCCTCCCAGCTCTTACCAGTTCTTTGCTGTTCTGCCCCTCTATAGTAACCACACTGCACAGTCCAGTGGTACACTATATACAAGGGTTTATTCACAGAATTTACAGACAAAGTGCTTCGCCAGACGCTTGTTACCTCCGAAGAGAACGTACATGGCTTCTGTACAGACATATATACATAGCAGCACCAATCAGCAACAAGCTGAGTCATGGTGACTGCACACTGTCCAGTGCCAGCTATAACCGGTTAGAACAGGCTTATCTGCCCACCTGCTGACAGGTAGCTGTCACTGAACTGTCAGTTAGATCACACTGATCTTCCTGCTGTCTGATTAACTTCCAACACTAATACTTTTATCTTCTCTGATCATATTGTTTAATACTTCCAGTGAGGATAAATAATAATAATAATGGGGATAACAGACATCGTTGTCTTGTTCCCTTCTCAATTGCTAACTCTTTTGTTAAGTCTCCATTCATTCTCACTTTGGCGCTCTGATGAATATAAACTGCTTGAGTCATCTTAAAAAAATCTTCTTCGGCATCAATCTCACAGAATATCCTAGAGGACAAGGAAGAGGACTTGACCCTTTTACTAGCACAATCACTGGCATCAGAAATGGAGGTTGAAATTGATGATCTCCAAAGAGAGAGAGACCTGATTTACAGAGTAAATTCAAGCTACGCTAGAAAGAACAAAGTACCAAGAGAGGTTCACGTGAAATTTACTAAAAGAGCAGTGCGAGATGAGGTGCTGAGGAGAATGATAAAGACCTTACTATAAAAGGAACTGTGATTAAAATTTTGAAAGAGATACCATGGAGGATGAGACAGAAGAGGAAAGAATATGATTCCCTCACATCAGTACTGAAAGTCAATGATATATCTTATAGAAGGCTGTTACCAGAAGGTCATATGAATGCCAGAGACACAGAATAAACTCAATACTGCAGACTTTTTGAAGAAATATGGAAAGAGACTTTCACAGGACAGAGTCCAAAGAAGAGGAATCAAATAAAGAGAAAGAAGAAGACTTAGAGACTCAGTCAAAGGATAGCTTGAGAGAATCTAAAACAGATCAAGAAGAAGGGGCCAAAGCAGCACCACGAATGGTGCATAGGTACTAGTCACTAGAATTTTCTTTCCCTCTGTTTGAATTTCCACCATCAAAATTCTACCATCTTCAGAGGCAAAAATAAGTTTAGGGTTGAACAGAAATTTGCAACTTATGAATATTAAGAGCATTGCCTGATTGGAGATTATAATGCAGTTTTTGATAAAGCACAAAACAGAAAAACAGTTAAACAAATTAAAAAACCTGGAACACTCCTGCCATAGACGTGTGTGTGTATAAAAATATATAGTTTTATTAGTTTATATATACAAACGAATTTGACGTTCTGCATGCAAATCTTCTCATAAAAGTTTCACAACTATAATAACCATCTTTCTTATTGTTCTTTATTTAGTCTTAGTTTCTCAGTATTTATGCTTTAACCAGTCATAGAACACCCTCCATGCTCCCATAAATTTTTATTCCATTTTTCCTTTTAGTATATTTGCCAATCTGTCCATTTCGGCACATTCCATAACCTACAAACCAGGCGGTTTGGTTCTCCTTCAGGAGCAACTCCAAGGAGAGACTGAAGGTGTGGCACTAAAACCCTGCCTCCCCCCATTATGAATAGATAAAATTTGTTGAGGCCCAGACACAAAACTGTCCAACTTCACAGAAATGAAGATACAGTTCAAGGATGGCAGTATTGGTTGAGGACCAAAAGATATTCATATGTATGAGAAACTTTTAATTACTATCTTTGTTAAGTCTTTGTTATATAGTCTTTGTTAAGATAAATAGTCTTTGTTAAGATAGTCTTAATAGTCTTTGTTAAGTCTTTGTTAAATAGTCTTTGTTAAGATAAAAAGCAGCCAAGAACAAACTAAAATTTTAATACATTTTAAGAAGATATTTTAATTAGAGATAATTTTATATGGTGTTTGAAGGTATGAGATAATGAGTTAGCCAACAATGTGCACCCTTACAGTTAGCTATTGTTAGGAGATGATTTTAAAAGCCTATAAATATGGGAAGCTGTACTGATCAAGAGTTTGTTCTCAGAAGGGGCTCCTTGCCTATGACCTTCTTTCTTTTGGTGAAAGAAACTTTTTATGGACTCATGTAATTCTTCTCCTGTAATTATCTACATAACAGTGATGGATGGATGGTATAATGTTTTGTGGATTTATTTTATGTTAAAAGCACAATAGTTGTGATTTAATAAAAAGCTCAGAATGGAAGCAAAGATTATTTAATAGTATTTACTTGTGTACTATGCCCAGAATGAGCCTACAGCATTACTGAGGTGTAGCTCTGGCTAGGAGTTAAATGATCTGGTATAGGAAAGCCAACTAGATATACCTAAAGCGCACACCTAGGAACAGCATTTCCTGGAGATCAGTAGTGCGTAGGAGGGGAGAGGCAGGAAAGTTATATTTTGCCATTGGAAAATTTAGTCTGGATCCAACTCTTTATTTTTAGTGTTCCATGACACTTTGAAATTATTTGGGTTCTATTGTGTGTGTGACATGTAAGGTGAGAAGTTAAAAAAAATGTTAATATATATTGTAGGCTCCCATGATCTGCATCTGTATTGGGCCCTTTTCTGTCTTGAAGATAGTACCCAGCTAATCAATATGGGATCAAACGTTCACTAGAATTACACTAGTGAATACTTTGGAAAATACTGTTCATTCTTACCTGCATAATCATCTGTCCCATAATCTTCGGTTGGGTCTTCTATTGGACTTGAGCGTACCCGTTCAGCTTTTGGGAAATCATTTCTTTGGGAGTAAGGCTGGGTGGATGTCCCGTAAAGTACTAAAGACCATTCTTTCAATTTACCTAGGAGAGACATATTGGAAAAGTGATGTGTGCCAAATACTGTACCTGTCTCTATTTTCTGTTCCGGTTGTATCATCAATAACCTGGAAGATGTAGTGTGTCAACTCCTGGACTCAATTATTCTCGTGACACTCTTGTTGCAGCAAGAGCATAGACCGATTCTGCATCAGAACTGGCCACCGGATGCCAGGTCCGACCCTATACAAAAAGCAGGACAGCCCCTCTATGCTAGTATCCCCGGGATCCCATCAAAAGTAGCTTCTAGTGCATCCCTGAGGGGTGTAGGAACTGGGCATGAGGGGGCAACTGGTGGTGCCCCTTCGACCCATGGAGCTGGAGCAGCTCCTTCCCCCTGTTGCAGTCCCAAACCCCAGAGCTCCTGATGCATAACGTGGTGAATGGCATTGGGGAGGCTGTACAAAGCAGCCTGGGTGTCTCTGCGCAGCTCTGCCATTTCAGTCCTCAGCTCCTGCTGGGCGAGCTCTATGTCCTCATCCTCCAGCCGATATCTCATGGCCTTCAGGTGCTCGGGGTCATCCTGGAACACTTCCAAGACCCCGTGTCACTCATCAACCGCCCACCACTGCCAGGCTTTTGTTGCTCCAAGGTAGGGGGGTAGCCCAGTCTGGGGCATCCTACCGTCCCATCTCTGCTTGTTAGCTCTTTGGCTTCACATCAGGGCCCTCGGGTGACTTTGGGAGGGTCTCTGTTTCAGTCTCCTTGCTTCCAGCGCTTATCACGTCAGTGGTGTGCCAGGTTGAGAGAGAAAGGTAGTTCTGACACTATGTCAAGTCCTAGACTCAATCACTCTCACGACACTCTTGTTGCAGCAAGATTTGTTTACTGGGAGGTAAAGAGATTCTAAGCATAGACTGATTCTTTGTCAGAACTGGCCACTGGAGGCCAGGTCCAACCCTATACAAAAAGCAGGACAGCCCCTCTATGCAAACCACCCAATCAATGTTCGCACTCAGCCCGCCAAAGCTCTAGGCTTACCCTCTGGGCCTGCCCAACACCTGCAAACTAACAATTATATCCCAAGGTCAGGCGAGAAGCTGAGATCATGCACTTCCCAGGGGGGCATACATACTACACAAGCTCAAGCACACATTCACCCCAGCAGTCACTCCCCCCCATCCTGGCAGAGACGATAAATGGCATGGGAGATAAAACAGTGAAAAAAGCATCTTTAAGAAAGCAGTTAACCTCTAATGCAACAGACCAGGAGTTTGCCTGGACAGCATTCTATGGCAAGCGAGGCCTGAGCTTGACATAGTGTGAGTTATTGCTGAGAACAATAAAAACACTGGTTGGATCCAGGCAAAATTTTATGCTAATAGAAGGAAAAAAATAATTTGTGCCAGTTTTCCCTTCCTGGTGCAGACTCCCCTGGTGCAGGCTCCCCATACCATTCCTGAGGCTCCTGTCCCCCAGGAGCAGCATTTTTGGGAGATTAATGGGCTGCAGTGGAAAGGGGGGATCAGGAAATTTCTATTCTACTGACACAAAAGCCTTTTGTCAGCAGAAAATTAAGTCTGGACTCAACCCATTATAACTAATCCCGTGTCCTAGTCTCACAAAATAGTAATAACACTTCATGCTGCAGTGTGGATAGTGGGGAGAAAAAACTAATGAGATACTGCAATAAAATTATAAATAATGTAGAAATATTCTGGCAACCCCTAGTGAGGCTTGAAAGCAAGGGAAGTTCAGAGATGGCTTGCCATCGCCAGCCTCTGTTTCATGACCCTGATATTCCTTGGAGGTCGTCTCCCATCCAAATACTAACCAGGGCCAGCTCTGCTTAGCTTCTGAGGTCTTCTAAGACCTAAACATAATTTCTTCTTAGTGACAAGCCATGGTCCCTCTAAGCTGTGGAGTCTTGTGAGCAAAAATTCTACTTTGTGAGCTACTGGCATTAAAGTTGTGAGTGAGTGATTTGGCTGCTGCATACATTAGTTTGCTCTGGAGCCATCCTTCCTGTGCTAAAAAAAATGTGTGAGTTGGAGGCGAAAAAACTGTGAGCCAGTTCACACTAACTCAGCTTAGAGGGAACACTGGTGACAAGGAATGATGGGGACATGGAGATAAAAAAGCCCATGTTCACCCATACACTTCATGGACTGCAACATCATACAATGATTTCCATGAGTCAAAGGATCATCACAGAGCATCCACAAACAGACGTTCTGTATCAAACTCAGTATTTTTCAATGTAGACAATTCACACATTAGCTATGAATAACCAAGTGATAAATAATTAAATACAAATATATCCAAGCTTCTTGGTTCAGCTTGTGGAGACCACTTCACAGATAGTTTTGCAGTTTCCCAGGCTACTGTTATCTGGAAGATTTTAGCATCTATATGAGGGCCGCCTTGTTGGGCATGGCTCAAGGCTTCATGGCCACTATAGCAACTGTTATGCTTTCCAAGTATGTCAACAACTTCAGAAATGCTGATCATGCATTTAATTTGATGTCTGCTGGGTACTTCTATACCTTTAGTGTACCCAATTCATACATCAGGGCATGGATTTGTGGTACTCCCAAACCCTGCAGGGGTAGAGGACCAATGACAATGACATGCTCCTAGTAGATAGAGCAAATTCATATTTGAAGTAGAACATGTCCAGTGATATAGCCGTTCAAATGCAGCTGTTGAAGTGATCTCTGACTCATGAAATCTTATGGTGGAATAAATTTTATTAATGCCTAAGATGCCACTGACTTCCTATTTTGTTTCGCTGCTACAAACTAACATGGCTAAGCAACATGAATTAGTTTTCAAAATGCCATGGGAGATATTATTGTTGGTACAAGCTTTTCTTTTCAAAATTTGGCTCACCAGTCTAATGAATTTGGGGATGCTACAGGAGAGGGTTAGGGAGGCATGAAAGACACAGATGGAAATCCTTGTACTCACAAAAAACCTCTATTGTGGATCCAAGCCATTGTTTCCACAGGTTTTGAGTTCTTTCCCATGAATATTAACTGTGTGGGTTAAAACCTGTAGACCACTACTGAGCCTGTTTGCTGCAAATATTGTTAATATGTCATTGGAGAAGGGTGTGATGTCAGTGGTATTGGCCATTATCTGGCCATTCCTAAAGAAATTACCATTTAATACAGCATTGCTGAAAAAGTATAGGACATGAGATAATTTACCATTTTCCAACAAGGTAATGGAAAAGATGGCTATGGGCAATGTTCACCCTATTTTTCCCCCCTACTAAGCAGAGCAGTTCACATCCTGAGCAGATTATAACTGCTGCAATCTTAAAATGGGCAATGGGCAGTGCAAGACCCTGTGCAGGTTCAGATTGTGGCAGAGTGGGGCTTTCTGTGTTAACGAGTGGTTGCTTACACAGCTTAGAGGGAACACTGGTTATGGGTCAGCTCCACCAAACCAATCAGGGTGAAGGACAAGGTTTGGGATAGGTACCACTTTAGTGGACCATCCTAATAGATGATCTATGCCTGGAAATAGCTGAAGAGAGATTGATCTTGTTTGTACTTCTGCCTTGCTCAGTAGCACTTTACAGAAGTGACTGTCACATTCTTCTGCATTGTTTTGGATGGTTAGGAGTTAGAAGCACTGTTTTGAAGTGATTATATGCCTGTCTTACTAATGGATACCAAAGGGCAGCATTAGATGACTACTGTTTTTCCTCTGTGTTTCTGAAGTGGTAGAGCACTTCTCCCTTCTGCTCTTTTAATACATCATATGCAACTGCTCGAGAGAAATGCCTGAAGCTTTGAAGTACAGAAGCATTAGTATTTTGAGAACACCCATCAAATCTGTAAGCAGCAGTAGAATCCCTGAATGTGAATATGTGGGTTCTATTATGGGCTGGATGATGGTTAATAAATTAAAACTTCTAATGACAGAAGAGCTGATGGCTGGCTGACCTAGAAATGGTAGTAGTTTCACCTGTACTGATAGGGTTCTCAGTCACCGTGAACTAGCAGGTGCATCATTTGGGTGTACACCTGGATCCTGTAGTGCTGCTTGATGCACAGATAGCAGTATTATCAAGTGCTTTTACTTTGATTTAGAATTTAGCAAACATCATTTTTGCCTTAATTACCATCAAAAACAGCAGGTAGTGCAAAATTCTAAAGCCACCTGACAAGGACAACTCATAGAGAATGGAAAACAAGACTTCTGGCTTAATTAAACTGGTTGCCTATTTGTTTCCAAATCCAATTCAAGTGTCTGTGAACAATTTTATATGCATTTCACATAATGTTATCTCCCATATGTTCCTCCTTGCTCCCTAAGATATGTTTTGCCCATATAAAATCTGTAAGGGAAAGAATGACAGGATTCATACCTGGAGTTTTGACGTTTCTCAGCTGTGATGGGGTATCATAAATTTCTAAGATCCAGTCACCAGCTGCTTTTTCACCCCAGCAATGAGTAGTCATGAAATCCCAGTTTTTGAACCCTTCCATGGAATGATCAAACAACCTTAAAAAAAAAGCAATAACAATATACATGAAAAAAATCAAAATTTAAAAAGTAACATGCATGAAAAAGAGTTGCATCCACTTGTAAATATTGTTCATCAAGTGATCTACATTGCAGTCACCTATCTGGGACATGCGCTGGCCTGCCCGGTAGAAGCTTCCAAAGCTTTCTAAAGCCCTAGAAAGTACTCTCCCTGTCAAAATGGTAATATAATAGGAGGGAAATCCAACACTAGCCCAATGAAGACTATGCATTGTGTGAAGGACAAGGAGGACTAGTCCCAACTAACCATGAGGTCAAAATTATCAAGAATCCTCAACGCTAATTTGACATGTGGATTTAGGATCAGGAACAAAAGAAAATATGCAGCTTTAAGATTCCCAAAACAGCAAACCACATATTTATATGTAACAACAGCAAAACTTCAGTCAAGGAAACTGTTCAAAATGTCAAAACTGTTAGGAAAACATTTAGGTTTCTAAAATTCAAAACAGTCCGAGAGCCACCACCCCTTTCAGGAACCAAGAAAAACCCATAATAGAAAATAGATTCTTGCTGTAAGGGCAGAACTGGTTCAATCACACATTTAACTCACAAGGTTTCAACCTGATCCAGCAAGCATTGTGGAGGCAACTGAAAAGGCACTGTAGGACATATGGAACGAGCGGGTAGACAACTTTCAGAAATATCCCAGCTATCCATAGTGAGAGAAGATCAGGCTGACAAAAATGGCACAACCTGTTATGGAATGGTTTCTCTAGTGCCCCATCCCTGGATAAGGGAAGTAGTCAGAAGGGCTGCTTCTGGAGAGGCTGACACCTGTTAGGAGATTGAGATATGCCTTTAGGCCTTTGTTTGGAGTAATACCCCTTACTATGCTGCTACTGAAAGGTGAACTGTAATTTGTAGGTTGCAGCCTGCTGAAATTGACCCTGGGTATGATAAAAACCTTACCTGACCTGTACCTGGAGCATAGCCAGAAGTTTTAGCTCTTTAGTGTTATTCAGGGTGCACCACAAGGAGACAAACTAGAATTGCATCCATACGGTGCTTCAGTGTGGCTCAACAACCTCCATGTTCACAAACTTGACATCCAACTCAATAAAACAATGAGAACCATCAGTGGATGTATCAGTGGATGTATTAAACCCACTCTGGCCTATTGAATACCGATATTGTGCCACATCGCTCCCCTGCATCTCTGAAGACAAGATGCTATTCTTTGTGAATATAGAAAGATAATTGAAAACAGGGAGTTGCATGCCCACAAAGACATGGCTGATTTGGGCCTACCAGACTAAGATCCCAACACCCAGCAATAAGATCTGCATAAATCCTGCAATCACAAAATTTCAATCTAGGGAATGAATGGTTGCGAACATTAGGGCTGCCAAGTGGGGGCGGGGAAACCCCCGCTTTGGAGGCCTGATTTCCGCCGCCGCGGAATCGGGCCCCGGGGGGAACTCCACCCTCCTGAAGCGCAGCGTGGTTGCATCACCAGAGGTGACGCAGCCACGTCACTCATGTTGGGGGCATGGCTCAGATCGTCAAAGGGAAAACTCTATGGTTTTCCCTCTGACGATCTGGGCCATGCCCTCAACGTGAGCGACATAGCACCACCAAGAAGCTCCCGGAGCCCGGCGAGGCTCCCCCGCTGCCAAGGTAAGAAGACTTGGCAACCCTAGCGAACATGGATGGAATAATTTCCACCAGATATCTATAACCTAATAAACACCAATGAGAGGCCTGCAAGATTTGACTTGCCACATAAAGTATGGAAGAAGGCTAACAGAATAAAAATAGGTTTTGCCAGCTATGCAGACCTGTTGTTTAAATGGGACAAAATACCAGGACCGGAATGCAATTGTGGTGCAGCCTGCCAACCTATTTTCCATCTGTCACAGGAATGTGAGATTACTGCCTGCTTTCCAGGGAGATCTGACAGAGCTCTTTGAACTCTCTCCAGCTGCAACTGAATGGACCGTAAATTTAGATATTAGTATTTAGGCAGATTGCCCAATTGGTCTGCATACCTGCTGTATCAACTTGGTTCTGAATTTTATATTATTAGATGCTTCCTGGATGTAACTCTGCCATACAATAAATAATACTAGCTGGCTACTGTGAGTAAGACAGAAGAAGCTCAAGAATATACCTTCCTATCCAAACTACCCAATTTGTGTCCCTCCTTATTTATGGGGGCTAAATGATAGCATGCTTTTTGCTTATTATGGGTGGATTCCACAACAAGAGAGTTCGTTCTTGTGTGGGAGAAGAAGAACTTGCAACTGTGCTCCTCAACCCTCTACAAAAATTCAACCTTTCAAGTGGAGGATGACAGGGAGGCAGGTGTTATGGACTGCATTTTTAAAAGTTTGAAGTGCTGTGTAAACAGATAAAGGACTGTGAAGGGTTGATTCTTCACAGAGCCAGAGAGTCTTGAGTGACAGGCTGCTCCAAGCAATCTGATTGGTTAGCATCAGTTGAGCTGAACTGGATACTGATGAGAACTGATTTCAGCCCTAGCTGAGAAGATTCAAGTACTGACAGTTTTGGAATTCAACCCTGACTGAGAGCAGTTTAACACATACAGTAGAACTGGGGAAAGTTGGCAAGGAGAAGTGGGTAGTTAGACGGAGACTCCCATTCGGGCCAAGGAAAGGGGATAGATCTAGAGAAAGAAGAAAATTCCCTACCCAGTCAAACAGGGAGTTAGCTCTGAAGAGTGCAGAGATTCCTGGTCTGGTGTGGTTAGACACTGCTTGTAGAAACCTTAAGAGTCAGTTAAAAACTAGACGAGTACTGGTGTTTCAAGATAAGGGGTTTTGGGTACTGGAAAGAGTGTACCAGTCTTCTTTGAAATTTCTCCGTGACAAGAAAGAAAGAGGAGGACTTGGATTTCCAGACTGGTATCTGTATTATAAAGCTGCAGAAATGGGATGGAAATCTGTTAAATTATTAAGAGCTACGTCATACAAAGAAAATATATTTAAAATGTTTTACAGATGACACTGGTCACCTGATAAAGTATCTAAATGTTATAAGAATGTTTCAGGAAATTGTTGGAGATGTAAAAATAACATTGGAACATACTATCATATATGGTGGAGATGTGAGAAGATTTGTAAATTTTGGAAAAGTATAAAACAATTAATAATAGAGATTACCAATATAGAATTACAGTTGTTACCAGAAATCTATCTGCTTAATATAATACCAGATGGAATTAAATGTGATGATCTATGCATTATACTATATATCCTTACTATATCTAGAATCCTCGTTGCGAAGTATTGGAAAACTGATAAAATACCAAATCTAGAAGAGTTAACTATGAAAATCCTTGAAATAAAGGAAATGGACAAAGTAAATATGATATTGTCAGGGAAAGATGAAAATGTGTTTCAAAAAAGATGGCAAAAAGTTAACAAATGGATTGAGAAAAGTGTTTAATGTAAACTCCAAAAAAGTGATTTTTATATACTATGTAAGCCGCCCTGAGCCCGCGTGCAGGGAGGGCGGGGTATAAATGAAATAAATAAATACTATGTATATTTTTCTTTTTGTTTTTTGTTTGTAATGAAAAAATGATAAATAAACTATTAAAAAAATGAATAGCTTAAGAAACTCTCAGTAGCATGAAACATAAGAACTAAAGTCTGTGCATGTATTGGTTTTACCCCAGAGATTTCAACCCCTGATTTCACCTAATCTTTCCCCTTTATGTTACATAAAGCATTTTGTTATTTTTGAATTTCAAAACACCTCAAGTGTCATTTAAGTCGTTTAAGTTAAAGGGCGATCCTGACCCTCCCCTCAGGTTCCTGGGCTAAGCCAACAGCCAAAATATTGTACTGTGACAGGGTGGGACAGCCAGAGTTCTTCAGCAAAGAAGACAATACATTACTAGGGCAGCTCAGTCACAAAATGGAAAGAAAAACAGAGGGAAAATCATGCCTCTGAGAGAGGGAAGAGGACGGGGCTGTCATAGCAGGCTTCTGCGACTGTTCAACTGGCAAGTTTAGTAGATTCTGTAGCACAGAAAATACCACCTGTCTGACAGACTCAGGTTGTAAGGCTTGGACAATAGGATTAGTGGTTTTCAGAGCCTATAGAGACATGCTGCCTTCAGGTGAGAAGCTGTATCATGTCTGGTGTTTGGGGTGAACTGGTTGCCTATAGAGCAAGTGGATGTATTATGGTCTTCACCATGGTATAACAGGCAATAGGAATGGCCATCAGTTTGAGCCATCTTAATATCAGACTGGCTACACTTCTTAAAAAATGCCCTTTGAGCCATTTTGACTCACACCTGTGAATTCATGAAGCTATCTAGGGTGAAAAAAGGTGATTCAGCCAGAAAGAAACACCAGTAAAATCCATAAGCTCCTCTCTCTGCAGGGGATAGAGGAGACAGGCACTCTCCCCTCCTACCATGTGATCATTTGGGCTGGAAAGCCAGTAGAAGGGGATAGCACCCTCTACAGCAGGGGTGGCCAAACATGCTTAACATAAGAGCCACATAGAATAAATCTCAGATGTTTGAGAGCTGCAAGACATGAACAAATATTACACATTTTTACTGGGATATATGCAAATTTGTTTTTTATTAACATTAAATGAGACTGCCAAAAATAATAACAAAAGTGGTAAAAGCAGATATTGATAATGATATTTATTTGTCCAATGATATTTGTTTGCTAATGATATTTAGCTTCCCCAGCTGCCCTGCAGGGAGCCACACAATATGTGTGAAAGAGCCGCATGCGGATCCCGAGCTACAGTTCGGCCACCCCTGCTCTAGAGCTCTGGAAAGCCTTGGAAGCTTCTACTACAGCATGCCTGCACAGATACAAGATGTGGGTCTGCACAGCAATAAACTTCAATGTTTTTAAGTTTCACATTATATAGATACTAGTGGCAAAGCTCGTTGTAACCTCAATACAATGAGCTCTAGAAAGATGCTGGCCTTGCGGTCCCCGCCAAATGGCAGCCTGTCTCTGCACACTGCCGACGCAGCGGGCTCAGAGGGGAGCATGGAGGCAGGTGAGCACGGCGCTGGCTGAGGGAGTGGCCGCAGCTCTGGCATGTGTTCATCGGGGGAAGGGGCGGTGGGCAGGGACAGGAGGTCTTGGCAGAGAGGAGAGCTGAGGCGGTAAAGGCTGTTCCACCAGGCTTCATGCACACCTGATGACAGCCTGCTCCCCTCAATGGCTGCTGGGGATGGAGACCTCGAGCAGGCTCCGTCAGACAGAGCTTCATGCTAGGCAAGGGGAAGGCATGCGAGGGTCGCAACTTGCGCTCCCAGGCTGCCCACCCCAGCCTAAGAAGTGGTGTTTAGCAGGATGGGATGGGCCGAGAGGAGATTGATGGTGGCTGGCCACAGAGAAGCCTTGGTGGTCTTCCGCTCCTGCTCATCTCTCCCCTCCCCCCATGAGGAGGGTGCTATGCAAAGCAGGCATTCATCCAGCGGAAGAAAGGGAAGCAGAAGGCCGGGCATGTTGGGGCGGGGTGAGAGTTCTGTGCGAGCGCTGCTGGGAGGGAGTGGCTGTGAGACTCTGCTCCAGTGGTGGGGGAGGGAGAGGCAAGCAGCCTGGGTGACAAAAGGGGCCCTCCCAGCCTGGCTTCGGTTTCTGTTTCCCATGCAAGCAGCCTGTCCCACCTGTAGCCTCGCACCCCACTGAGGCTGAGATGCTGGGCTCCGCCTCCTCAGCCACTGGATTGGTACATCATCAGACTTACAGTGCAGGAGCCCAAAGGCTGTGGGAGCATGTGGAACATTCAGAAAAGAGTCACACAAAAACGCAATTATTAATATAGAGAGATCATTCATAAGTGCCGTTTCTGAGGTCCAGACATATAGTAGTACTATATATTGCAATTATAATAGTGTTGTTGCTAGAACATAAGAAGAGTCCTGCTGGATCAGACTAGCATTTCATCTAGTCCACCACCCTGTCACACACATTAGCCAAACAGCTTCTCTGGAGGACTGACCACAGAGCATGGATACCAAGATCTGCTGTTGCCCTCTGGCACTGGTATTGACAGGTTGCTACATGACTGGTGATAGGTTTGGTGGCTTAAATGTGCATAGAGAAAGTTACAATATATAATATGGAAAGGGGATTGAAAGGGATGTTATGAAAGGGTATCATTGGCTGTAACCACACTATCATGGGAATGTATGCCTGTGCTGTTAGGCTCAATTTTATCAGCAGATCTCCTAAGTCACAGAATGTTCATATTTGAAATCATTGTGCTTGAGTATTGAGACATTAAGAGACCATTTCTGTGCTAGTGTAGAACTTTGTTGATAAAGTGTTTCAGTTCATTCTAAACTAGCAGCTGGATTTGTAAGCTGGATTCTGGCATGTATGACTAATGGAACATGAACTGGAAGTAGTATTCTTAAGCTACAGAGTGCTTTTCTGAGCTGTTCTCCATAGGGGCTCCAGTGACAGCTTACAGACTGGAAGAAGTAACAACAGAGAAATTCAAGACAACATTCTTTTAGTGCAGTCCCCGTTATGCTACCTATGAAAGCACTATGAAAACTTTCTCAACTGTCAAGTTACTACAGTCATTTCTCCCAAAATCTGACATGCTAAGTCTTGGAAAAATGTCCACATCAGTTAATGTTTAGTTTTTTTATACCTCCACCCACTTTTCTATTCACACAAGCAGAAACGTCTCTAATTACTTTGAATAATAAATCGCAAACCTCTCGACCTTTATTGTGAGTGATGGGAAAAACTTCTACACGTTAATTAAAAATGGGTTGGATCAAAATAATTAAGAGTGTAGCTCAGGGGTCCTCAACCTTTTTGAGCCTGAGTCACCTGAGGAATTCTGACACAGGGTGGTGGGCACAAACATGAAATTGCTGCTGCAGAGATGGAGCTAATCACAAAGTGACTGGGAGAAAAAAAATCCCAACTTTAAATAATGGGGTCTGAACTTGCTAAGACTGAGAGGGTGAAAGATCTTGGGGTCATAGTGAACAGCTCAATTAAAATGTCAACCCAGTGTGCTGTAGCAGTGAAAAAGGCAAACTCTGTGTTAGTGATTATTAGGAAAGAGATTGAAAATAAACGGCCAATATTATAATGCCCCTGTGTGTATCTATAGTGCAGCCTCATTTGGAATTCTGTATACAGTTCTGGTCACTGTATCTCAAAAAAGACATTGCAGAGCTGAAAGAAGTACAGAGGAGAGTGACTAAGATGATTAGAACACCTTCCCAATGAAGAAAGGAAGGAACTGGTTGGCCACTGTGTGAGACAGGATGCTGGACTAGATGGACAACTGGTCTTATCCAGCAGGGCTCTTATGGTCTTATGAGAGTTGATTATGCATAACTCTAGTAGCAACTCAACTATTCAGCATTTCAGGCAGAAGCTCTACTTAACAGGATGTCTTTTTAAATGAACATATTGTTTTATTTTCTTGCTTACACACAGCTTCCCTTCAGTCACATTATGAAAATTCATGTGTTGTGGTGGCAGCTGATGCGGAAGCAAAGATTTTTGAATAGGCTTGTCAGCCCCCAAGTGGGGGCAGGGGATCCCCCACTTGTGTGGGCTTGGGCCCGCCCCCCAAAAATATGTCCCTCAGCAATGGTGGCAATGTGATGATGTCACTTCCAGAAGTGATGTCATTATATTGTGACATCATGGGTGACGCTTTATTTTAGGCAAAACTCTATGGTTTGTAGCCATTTTTACCTTTGCATTTTTACATTTTTAGCTTTGCACAAAAAGTAGAATGTCACTCTGATGCTGCTGATGCAATGAAGTCACTTCCGGAAGTGACATCATCAACATGCTCACCCACGGAACACCTCCCAAATCCCCCCACTGGCAGCAGCTAAGTACCTGGCAATCCTATTTTTGAATCTCCACAGCCAATCAAATTTTCAATGGCCCATTAGAAACCCCATCTGGCCTTTCCAACTTACTAAAAACATCTGGTAGGTGCCAGGAAAAATGTTGGTGGGCCCCATGTGTTCAACAGTTGCTAAGTCGGGGACCCTGTGGATAGCTTTTTTCATAAGTAAATTGTTTCTGTTTACCCCTCATTGATTCCTCTCCCTGCACTTTCAAAAAACTGCTCCTTAGGATGGGGATGATGAAGAAGTTTACAATGAGATGGGAAATTGGTGAAAATTGCTCCTTCTGTTCACAGAGATAGGTTGGATCATTTAAACCTAAGTTTAAACCCTATCCTTAAAACATCCCCCCAAAAGATCTTCACAGCCTTTCCTTGAAACCTAAGAAGGCAGCAAATACTATAACCCTCCTAGGCAGTTCTTTCCTTTCCTGAACTACACTTACAATTCAGAGATGTCCACCTTTTAAATTCAATTTTTATTTTTTGCTTTTTGCCATACTTTAACACCTTTCTGATAATCTCTTCTGTTATTTTTTGAAATAACTTAAAACTATCAACATGGATGTCTCCATTAACCTTTCTCCCTTTGTTTTTCTTTCTTGAGACACAACTGTCCTTAAAAACATTTCCAAATTGTAAACATATCTCTTGAACTTATATAACCTTTAATAATGAACTTTTCCTTAGCAATGCTGACAAGGCTTGCTTTTACATGGATATGATGTCACTTTTAACATAACCTAAAGCAGCACTGAGTCTTGGCATGTTTTTCTAATTTTATCAGAGTTCCTCTCTAATATTTTCCTCTCATAAATGTACCAACAAGTAATGCAACAGATATATGACAAGAAATGAAATAATTTCTAGTGTAATAATACATTGCAGCAGAAAACAAAACAAAACACTTTACATGTTTTATTTTAGTATAAGGTTTTATGGACTAGAGCCCCAAATGTGTAAAAAATGAAATATTCATTATCAGTAGATTACTTTCCTGTGATTATATCCCTAGGTTATTGTTGTTATCCATTTACTTTCTTCCACTACTGTGGAAACTGCACTTTTTCACAGCAAACCCCACCAAAGTTAAGAAAGCTTTAAGAAAATGTGTCTTAGTATCTTCAGAATCTACCAATGCCTCTTCAGGAGGAATGCCAGACCCCCTGGGGGGGGGTGGCAGTCCCCCGCTCCCAAGCCCCTGATCAGCTGGCCAGGGGGGGACTGATCAGCTGGCCGGAGGGGGACTTACTGCAAAAAAGGGAGGAACACCTGATGTTTTAGCAACATGCCTACATGACTTCAACGTGACCCAGAAGTGAGGTAGGCACATTGGGGTGATGGTCTGGTTTTTGCCTCAAAACCAGAGCATCGTTCCAATGTCCTCAACATGCCCACATCATTTCCAGGTTATGTTGGAAGTAATGTGGGCACATTGCTGAAACATTGGATGAAACTCCCTGCTCCCGGTAAGCCCACTCCCCATCCCTCTCCAGTTGCCACTCTACCTGGGACCTGGCAACTCTACTCTTTGGTTTGCAAAATTTCTTTACTTAAAACCTTTAGATCATCAGCTGCTTGACGTTAGTCCTTAAATGCAATCATAATTTGGAGTCATGCAATTTATTTGTGCTAGACCTACAGTAATCTCAGTTCTGAACTGGAATGCCTTTGTTATTGTTTGGGGCATACTTTACTTTGCCCTATATGTAGTGATGGTTTTAAATAAACACACCTTGTACACTGGAGAATACTCTTCTCACAAGAAGTGAATATTTCACACTATACTGCAGTTTAAAAGGAAAAAGCTAATTTCTTAAAAATGTAAACTTTCTTATGCTGTTTCTTACTTTCCAGCAACACTTATATCCCTAGAGCCACAGAACCTATTTATTTTTCATGCACTGAGTGCCTGCCTGGAGTGATGCTAATGCATTGCAATAGGACTTGCTTGTAGCAATTATATCAACAGAAATACTCTGAGCCTTTCAGGAGTATCACCATCCAGTTCAGACACAAATGGCAATACAACAAGGAAAAAACCCCCCAAAACTATACAGAATTCTTGTAAGAAAATAGAAACACATTGCTACTAAAAAAAGTGGAATGGAATTAGAGTTGCCAGGTCCTTACCCTTCCCCAGTGGGGGACTTTGGGGGAAAAGCCAGGAAGGTGTGTGGACTCCTCAGTGCAATGACATCATGCATAAATGCATAAATCATGTTGGAGATGCAGTCCCTTGGCAGGTGCTGGCGGTGCCCACTCACAAGAAACCATTTAAAAGGAAGCTTCCCTTTAAATGGATCCTTGTAAGAAGAGCCTGCCCACACCTGAATTCCAAGCGGTGAATTTGCTGCTTTAAGTTCAGGCACGCAGCCAGTAGCAGCCCCTCTCCCTCCCCTCCTGAAAATTTAAAGGGTTCTCCAGCTGATCAGTGGCCACATGCCCTGCTGATCAATTGAAGGGCCCTTTAAATCACACAGGAGGGGAGGGAAAGGGGTAGCCACATGGTGGGGCTTCCCCTACTGGCCAACTGGGTGGTGGTGGATAGGAACCCCCAAAATCAGAGGGTCCCCCACCCCCACCTGGAGATTGGCAAGCCTAAATGGAATAGGACACAGGAGTTCATAGAAATACTAGTGGAGGGTAAAAATAAAACATTCAGAGAACTGATGTATTACATTTTCCAATTTCAGAACCTGACTGGTTGATCAAGAGGTTTTAGATCCTTAGATGAAAAGGTGAATAAGGTAAAATATTACTGTCAAGGCACAACTGACTCATGGTGACCCCATGAGATCACAGCAGATCCCACCAATCAAAAAAGCTTGTCTGGTGGGCAGGCCCGTAGCTAACATGGGGCCCACGGGGCCCAGCCCCCTTGTGTTTCTTCTGGGCCCCCTCCCTCCGGGGCTGCCCCCCAAAGTGCTCCAAGTTACCACCTGCACTGTACTTCCATTTAATTAGCTGGTGGGCCCCCCCAAGGCCCCCTCCCAAAGAATTCCCTAGCTACGGGGCTGCTGGTGGGCACAAAAGAGAGGGCCTTTTTGGTGGCAGCTTCACCATTACAGAACAACCTCCACAGGGACGTCCCTGGGCCTGGCCCCATCACTTTTGATCTTCAGCAAGCAGCTGAAGACAATTTTAATAAGGACTGAATTTGACTACTTCAGTTTTTATTTATTCGTAGTCTTAATTGGTATTTTAAATTGCCATCTATTATGCATTTTATAAAAGGAGCTGTGGTGGCTCAAGTGGTTAAGATGCTGAACTGCAGGCTGTGGAAGGTCAGTAGTTCAGCAGTTCGAGACCCGAGTAGCCGCATGACGGAGTGAGCTCCCGTCTCTAGTTCCAGCTCCTGCCAACCTAGCAGTTCGAAAGCAAGAAATTGCAAGTAGATAAATAGGGACCACTTCGGTGGGAAGGTAACAGCGTTCCGTGCACCTTGGTGTTTAGTCATGCCGGCCGCATGACCACGGAAACATCTTCGGACAGCGCTGGCTCTTCGGCTTTGAAACAGAGATGAGCACCGCAACCCTAGAGTCGGACTCGACTGGCTTTCGAGCAAGGGAACCTTTACCTTTATGCATTTTATAACTGTTATTTTACTTGTATTATAAGCCACCTTGAGCACTGCAAGCTAGAAAGGCATTGATATTGCAATCCCAGGAGACAGCAGAATATAGAAGAGAGAATAGGAGAAGACCACCAAATACCAAGACATATGAACAGAGTTAGAGTGCCTCTGGGAAAAGAAGGTACCAATATGCCAATTGTCATTGCAGCCATTAGAGCAGTGCCTAGAAGTCTCAAAAATATGTGGACATTCAAGAAACACCTGGACATTCTGGGCACTGAGCAAATAATGCCAGCTCAGCTCCAGAAGACAGTGTTTATTTTTATTTATTTATTTATTTATTTGATTTATATACCACCCTCCCCACAAGCAGTCTCAGGGTGGTTTACATCACAATTTAATAAGTACAATTAAAACACTTTAAAATAACATTTTAAAAACAGAGTAGAATCATAAATACCATGTAAACAGGTTGGATCAGATGTCAATCATGTTAACTAAAGTGCAATAGTGGGCACCCCAGGCCACCGGGGGGGGGGAGGATAGGCCATGAGAGGGGAGGGGCATCCACCATTTCAACCAAAGGCTTGGTGGAATTGCAGTGGATCCCACATGGCCCTGATCTCATATGGGAGCTCATTCCACCAGGTAGCGGCTTGGAACATCAAGAATCCTGCAAAGATACACCTGCAGTTCCCAAGAATTTGGCTGGATCTTGAATTGCAGAACACCATCTACCAGTCAAATATCTGACTGTAACCAATGATGATGATGATGATGAATTTCTACCTCATGGAGTTTTTGAGGTAAGAGGTAGAGGTGGTTTGCCATTACTTTCCTCTGCATAAGAGCCTCAGTCCTCCTTGGTAGTCTCCCATCCAAGTACTGATACTATTTAGTGATTACAGTTACATCGAAGATCAGAGAAGTGACTTCTTCAGTGGAGAATATTGGAATATGACTATCAAAAGAAGGAAATGTGGAGAAAACGTAGAAACATAGAGCTGGAAGGGAACTCAAGGGTCATTTAGTCCAACCCCCCTGCACAAAGCAGGAAATCACAACTACCTCCCCCACTGCTCCCCCAGTGATCCCTGCTCTATGTAGCCAGCCTCCTCAGCCCTGAACCTGGGGTGGTCTTTCCCGAGAGAGACACACCCCAAAAATGACCTCTGAACCTCAACAAGCAGTGCCCTATAAAGCCTTGAGTTCTGAGAAACATGACCCCTAAGGGGGTAAAAAAGGGGCAAAATGTGTTCCAATTGTTTTTCATATGCCTGCCAGGTGTTGGATCCCCAAGCATCGAGAATAAATCCACGTTTCAAAGAAAGTAAAGTTTATTTCAAAGCATTGGAAAGATACTCAAACACGTTCTTTGTTAGAACTGAACACAAGCAGTTAGGGCAGACATGATAAAGGGATTCAAGTTAGATACACAACCAATGGATAACGTTCCCGCTGGCGGGCAGGAGAAAACGGTTGCTTGCTCAAGTCTTGGGAACCAGGCGAACAGTAGACAAAACACAGGTGCAGTTCACAGGCTTGATAAGTAAGAAGCTAACAGCGAAGCATACTCTCCCCCTCACATCCTCCAGTTGTTTTACTTTGGCATTACAGCAGGGAAAACACATAGGCCAGCTGGCAGGGACAGGGATCACATATGTACAAGCAGAAGTTACACAGAACACCATGGCAGCTTGCTGACATACTGCCCCCTCAAAAACACACCTTAACCTTCACCTCCCGGGCCGGGCGGGAGATCTCCCGGGCTGGGCGGGAGACCTCCCGGTTTGTCCGGGAACTTCCTGTGGAAACAACGAAGCAGGTAAGGGGCCCGAATATCCCCTTCTTCCACCCATTCGCGGTGCTGGGGACCGAAATCAACCCATTCAATGAGGTACCAGAGTTTACCACGTTTCAGCTTGGAATCAAGGATATCAGCGATTTCAAAATGCTCATCCCCCTCAAGGATGATCGGAGGCGGGGGAGAAACAGTCGGCCTCCATGTAGAGGTGCCAGGATCTTTCTTCAGTAAGCTCATGTGAAAGACAGAATGCAGAGAGCGCAAATTCTTAGGTAATACAACATCAACAGCAACATCATTAATCACCTTGCGCACCTTGAACGGCCCGATAAATTTCCAACCCAGCTTCCTGCTTGGGCGCAACATCTTGATGTTTTTAGTAGAAACATACACAAGGTCCCCAGGTTTCAGATCAAATCCCACCACCCTACCCTTGTCTGCCTGGGCCTTATAAGCTGCTTTAGCAGCATCGAGAGTTTGACACAAAAGTGGCCATGCAGTTCTCAGAGAAGAACACCAGGTATTAGCATCACCCACGGGACGGTCAGAGACCCCCTCCAGGAAAGGAAGGGGGGGGCTGTCATACCCAGAGACAGCCTTGTATGGAGACATGCCAGTCGAACTATGCACAGTGTTATTGTAACAGTACTCAGCCAGGGGTAACAAATCAGCCCAATCATTTTGTTGGTAATTAGTGAAGCAACGAAGGTACTGCTCCAAAGTTTGATTAACCCGTTCTGTTTGGCCGTCAGTCTCGGGATGATAAGCGCTGCTGAGCCCCTGCTCCACCCCCAAAATAGCGAGGAGTTCCTTCCAAAATTTAGAAACAAACTGGGTCCCCCTGTCAGAAATTAACTTAGTAGGCAATTGGTGGATTTTCACCACATGAGACATGAACGCCGCAGCCAACCTCTGCGCGGTAGGCAGTGAAGGGAAAGGAACGAAATGGGCTTGCTTAGAAAACAGATCAACCACCACCCAAATAACAGTGTTCCCCTTGCTCACAGGGAGATCAGTGATAAAGTCCATAGAGACCACTTCCCACGGTCTGGAAGGAGTAGGCAAAGGATGCAAAAGTCCAGGAGGTTTTCCCCCCCTAGGTTT